>NW_024116819.1:0-8230 GCF_003073215.2 Triticum urartu
GGGGGGGGGTGGGGGGGGGGGGGGGTGAATGAATGAATGAATGAGTGGTGGGATTGGCGCTCCTCTGCCTCCGCGTCTCGGTTCGCGCACACTGGCAAATTGAATTGAATCCGCCTTGGAGTTTCGTCCACTGTACTGCAAAGAAGATCTTGTCCTCTTCAACACGTCCCACGACCGTGTCTTTCTTTTTCCTCACACTCACATCACACCCTAGGCCAGAGAGAGAGAGAGTTGTGTGTCTGTGTGTGATGGAGAGAGAGGGTATAGATAGAGAGGGAAGAGAGAGCTGCTGGAGAGGGTTAGAGAGAGAGAGAGAGGGGTGTGTGTGTGTGTGGTAGGCCTTTGCTGTCAGCGTTTCTGTCTCCTCCTGCTCCACTCCTCGCAACCACCTTTCGCCCCCCATTGGCCGCGCTCCTCTGAGACGGCAAGTACTCGACCAAAAGGGGCATTGAATAGAGAGAGAAAAATCGTTTCCTAAAAGGAATAATAGAGAGGAGAAAAGGCTCACAAGCTTTTTAAAAGAGAGGGGGGCTTGAGAAGTTGTTCCACCCCTCCATCCACCTCTCCTTCCCGTCTCTTCTCTTGAAACCTGAAAGCAGAGAGGGGGGCTGATTTGTCAACCATATGTTCTCCCCCTCCACATATCACCAACAATTGTAGTATTCTAGTTTACTCGCGCGGCCACTCCTAACCATGGCACCACCGGGCATAAACATATCAGATATGGTGCACCACCGATCCAGTGTGGGAGAGAAAAAAGAAACCTTCAACATGGAATTCAGTTTCGGGGGCGCGTGGAAAATGGGCTGGTTTGGGGACTTTGTCTTCCCCGTGCGTTTCCGATTCTTCAATCCGTGGGTCGGCATCGATGCCTCGTCATGCGCCAAATACATATTGGGAAGATTCTTTCCTATATGTTTGTTCGATCTTGAGGAGAGCCTTTGCACCCCCCTGAGATAGACGTTGTGGATCGCTCTAGCTTTGGTAGGGGGCAGAGGACACTTGTTGCGACCTGATTGGTGGCCAGGTTTGTTTAGGTTGATCTGAGAGGCCAAGTTGCGAGCTGGCTAGATGCTGCTAGTGCTTAATCCTCTTTGCCTCCAGTAGGGCCTTCAATGGCGCAACGTGTTCGTGGCGCCTCCAGCAAAAACAAAAGAAGTTTTCGTGACGCGGCGACGATGGAGAGAAGATGCGTTCAT
Source organism: Triticum urartu (assembly GCF_003073215.2). Lineage (NCBI taxonomy): Eukaryota > Viridiplantae > Streptophyta > Magnoliopsida > Poales > Poaceae > Triticum > Triticum urartu. The sequence continues at coordinate 1,200 of NW_024116819.1, forward strand.
ACTCGTTGGCCATAAATTGCTATTCCCTTCGTTTCGTATTAGTTGTCGTTGATTTAGTACGTTTTATACTAAATCAGTAACAACCAATATGAAACAGAGAGAGCAGTAAGAGCATCTTCAGCCACCTACCTTTAATTTGACCCGCACCCGGTTAGTGATCGGGCGTGTTCATTTTGAGACCTTATTTTTTCGTCCGTGAAGCCACACTTTTTATAAATTTTTTCATATATCCGGTCACTTATACATGATTGGTGGAGAAGAAGAGAGGGAAAGAAAAAAATGAATAAAGAAAGAGAAAAGGTGGTCCGAGGTGGGGTCGCGTCATACGTGGCGGACTGACCAAGCATGCCCGGGCGCGTCCGCGAGCCCTCATATCGTCCTCATATTTGAGATGGATATGAGGGGTGCCGGTTAGTCCGGACGTTTGAGACGGATATGAAGGATATGGTTGGGTTGCGTTTTTGTGACCGGTCACTGTCCGTACAGCCTGCCCGGGCGTTTGAGATGGATATAAGGGGTCCGGTTATAGATGCTCTAAACTTTTTTATCTCTCACCCTGAAGTCTTGTTGTGGTACATTGTGAAAAAAAGTCTTGTTATACACTAGCTTAGAGTTGGTCAAAGGTGAGATGAGAAAGAGTCTCTGGTTCATGTGCCGGAGCCTGCCCACTGCCCGGTCCACTCCAGCGAAATACGGAACAGTACACGACCTAGGAAAAGAAATATGGACTCCAGTACGTACTGTACTAGCCAAGGTCAGCAGTTGGAGTATTTTATTTTGAGAGAGATTCGGTAGGTTTGATTGATAGATCTCTTGGGAAGGATGGGCTGGGCCTGTAGTAAGTGTCAAGTCGTCGCAGCTTTTTTTTGTTTTAAGAGGGGAGAATGTACAGGCAGATCGCCAAGTGAACTGGCATCCATGTTCTGGCGAACGGTTCTTCATTTTCTTCCGCCGTGCTACCGTGGTAAATCACTGAGGTAAAAACGACGCGTCGCAGAAAGCCAGCTCTATCTCTCTATCTCTCTTTTTTTACTTTTGAAATTCAGAAAGCCAGCTCTTCGATTGTACTAGCAACATTTGTTTTTCTTGTGGCATTTTTGTTTCAGTTGGTCTAGTTCACATTTAGATATTTTCTAAAAATATCGCATCTAAGCTCTCACAAATAACGCAGCAATAAGGAACAAAAAAAACTGAGATAGAAAAAATATAGTGGACATCAGGTTAGATGTGACATACCCTCTTTCGTTTGGAAAGGCGACGCGGTTCGTTTCACTTATATAGACACGGCAAGGGTTAAGATTGCTTAGACTGATAAACCGCATTTTTAGTTAAGTGGCTTTGAGATTATCTCTTTTTTTCAGGGAGAGGTGTACCTTTAACAAAGATGCAGATGCTTGCTTCCACGGCTTCAGATTTTTTATCCACTTGAGAACGAAAAGGGACGCTATATAAATATAAACTCTAGCGATCCAAGATAATACGAAAGTCTCACCTCCAAACTTTAATTTGAAAGCAAGGGCAGCAGCAGCAGCAGCAGAAAAGTCAATGATCTGAACTTTCTGATTGGTCGTGTCCGCGGTTGCGTAGTATTTCACGGAACAGGTCCAACCTTTTGTTTATTTCATTTCACTCCGTGCTTCAGCTGACTAATCCGCCGCATTCGGATACGTTTGGCTACCATGAGTTCCTCGCCTTATAACCCAATTGTTAGTTTAGCACTAATGAAGATATGAAGGGCCATTAAAATATGAAGATATGAAGGGCACTTAAAATATGAAGATATGAAGGGGTGCAAGCAGACACTTGATGCCGCCAAAAGAAATAACAGAATCAAAGTAAGTATTACATATGAATTTCTTCAAAGTTTTGTTCATTTGCTGAACTAAACCAATCAACCAAATCAGCCCTTCATTTTGTTAATACTATAAGAAAGGGAAAGCGCATATGGCAAGTGGAGCCGCGTTTACAGAAAGGAATGTCAATTTGGCAAGCCAACCCGGAGCCCCCGTTTGATATGATCGCCGCGCCGAATATGGTTCTGTTATAGTAGTAAAGAACTGTAAATAGAATTTAAGTTCAGATGGAATAATAGCAGAGATGCTACCCTCAGGTATTATAACACTCAGCTTGGGTGATAAAGATTAGGCAGTGATGCTGCCATGCAGTGGAGATCACCCTGGGCAAGGAATATCAAGACATAAAAAGTGGCACAGTGGACACCGGATACCCATTTCTGAGGAGAAGGTCCACTAAGGGCATGCAACTGTAAGCTTTTAATGGTATAGTTTACAAAAACTTGCACTCTGGCAGCACATATCAAGAGAATCTCGAACCGAATTCTAATCTCATGAATATCCAATAGATGTTTGACATGATGTGCACTTAAATCTCAACTGAATCATTCCACTACAGCTGAACAAATGAAGCAGGGGAGAGGGAGAGGGTTTCTCAGAAAAAGGAATCGCATCTCGTTCTGCCGTCCGTGCTATAATGCGATGGGCAAATACAGGAATCTGCAATTCTGTGAATAGGTGGTCTCAAGCTTTCTTTAACCATGTCCGGTGGTACAGCAGCTGCCAATTATATAAATATATGCTCGTCATGAAGTAGGATCAGAAGCAAAGCTGCAAGATGCATAGAATGCATTAGGCATAAATTTATCTATGTTGCACTGCATGATGATAGAGGCTCTAACACTACTAGATTAGATTAATACAAGAACAAAACTTTGATCTATCAGTTTATCCTGTTGTATTTAAGTCGAAACGATGAGGTGATGTTGCTACAAAAATCATAAGAAAGCAAAGTATTTAAAAAAGTGAAGCAATCATAGAAGCCTAGAACTGTCACAGAATAGTTCATCTAGGAGCTGCTAGATTCCAGGTACATGGTTAATAAGTGAAACAGCACAACACAGTTGACAGCAGGCAGTAATAAGACATCTAGGCTAGGAAGCTACTAATCCTTTAGAGAAGGGTGAAGGTAAAAACAAGATAACGTTGGTTTGTCTGCCACCGTTTCCTTACAGAATCAGTGCTTCAGGAACATGTTACCACGAAAGATGGCTAGAATCTGACATAACCTAATAGTTTCCCTTTTTACTGAATTGGCATATTGATTGTTCACAAAAGTAGACACACGAATCGCTTGTTATTCTTAAATCCCATAAAACCATTAATTCATTAGGTGATCAATTCCCAATGTCATTCTAAAATAAAACAGCACATCTCCTTGAAACAATAACATTACAATATACATATATCTTTGGGCGTGCATAACATAACTATGCACGTGACTATGCTAGTACAAATTATCTAGTTCTTAGCTACATCCAAATGACACTTTACCTTAACTTGTTTACACCATGGAATTGTGTTTAAACAAAACAACTACTGTTCAAACAGATCTAACATGATTCTAAAAAAACAGTTCTGGCAGGAACTACGTGCTTTACTGACAAGTGGATATAATAGCATATATTAGTGAGCTGCTCAAGAAGAGCAATGGTTTGCCTGGTATTAAATAGAACTTACTATTGCACGGACAGTATAGAAGCTAAAAAAGAAATTATAGTTAGCCATCGAGCACATTCACAGGTTAGACAAAGCCAATAAGCTCCAGGTACTGATCCTGGGCCATGCAAAGCATGCGATCTTATCAGAATTGACAGCAGACGCATATGGACTAGATACCATAAACCTAATATTGCATCCCAAATACAGCAATATCGTACTCAATATTACTCAGAGTGAGATATTGCATCGCTGCAGCTTAAACCAAAATATCAGGTCAATAATTTGTGGTTCCTAGGCGATTTGGTTCTGAATATACATAAAAGTCTTCCTGTCTGTTAAGCAAGATACCATAGCATCAAATGACCAAATACAATATTTCTTATATTCAGTTTAAAGCAGTGTCTGTCAGTATTCACCCTACCTTCTGGTTGCTCACCCTACCTTCCATGTATGTGTAATCATAAACTGAGCAGATTGCCGTTTTTCCCATGGAAGGTAGGGTGAGCAACCAGAAGGTAGCAAATAGTTCACGACATGGAAAATCAGAACACAAGCTCTAAAGCTCCAAAAACTTTGTAAGTAGTTGTACATCTTCACATATGGTAAACTGAAGTGGACTTGTTAAATGCAGAACTAGTCAAAGCTTCAAAAATCCATAAACTTGATTGTATGTCATGTCCCTCCCGAGGCTCTTCTGTGATAAAAATCAGCTTACACTGATTGAACTGACTAACATCTATTCAAAGCCCTCTACCCCTACCGGTGTAGCATTGAGCATTAAAACAAAGTAACAAACATAAGCTAGTATAGGTACTCAAGTGTAAGGACGTCATGGGCAAGATTTACCGAATGGAAAGAGCATAAGTGCATGCGTACTGAATTTTATAGCTGTTTGCTAGTTACTAATGTATCAGCACGTAATTACATCAAACTTTCAAGATCTCGGATAGACAGATACTTTCTCATCTCTTCAAAGGGTAGTATTTGTCTACATAATATACAAACTTAATGTGAAGGCAGAAAAACTTTCTTTTATCTCCAAAATGGTAAACACACACACACACACCATTTACTACATCAACAAATTAGCTATGACATGTTATAGCTTATAAGGGATTAGTTAATTCTCTGGAAGCATGTGTTGCAATTTAATATTCTATCATGAGACACAATACAAATCTGAATGCTACAGGTGAGCAGATTATACCGCAAAACAATGCCCTCATATTGAGGCAGATATGCGCAAGGAAGTGGAAATGTGAAAAGGCAGCCTCTCTATTATATGGGTGTTCAAGTAACCATTGATGACTACATGGATAGCAGAGTTCCATAACAACATATGACAACAGCTACAACTATATCACTCTCAACAGGAGCTGAAGAAGCCAGTTATGTTGTACCTATTTGTAATATATACATTAACTTTGTTTCAACACAGCATGATTCTGAAGGTTCCAAAGTTTTCCTCGACTCATGTGACGGGTGAGGAACCAAGACTTCACAGAGTAATTATTTAGATAAACAAATTGACAAGGCAGCACCAAAATAAGCAACATATAATAGCACCAACCAAGATTAATTTTACATGAAGATAGCCAAAGATGAGACATTTCTATAAGGCATTTAAAAAAGAAAGAAATTGCAGAAAGTAGAGTTGCAATGAGGCTGTGCTGGAATACACCGAAGTCCAAAACCCCCAAAAGATTACCTGATTGCAAGAGTTGCACTGAACAAGGATAATGAATGCCCACTCGACCTAGTGGCTGATCACTCATACTCAAATTGCACATCCACATGCACATACTTTCTCATGAGACAAACAATAAAAGAGGTAAAGGTTGCCAACATCTTGCGCTCTTCGCGTGTTTTTGCCTCAGAAAGAACACCATGAATGACAAGTTTCTTGAGATTTGGACACCTTTCAATCATTCCAAACACCCAGGGTCCAAAATGCTCACTTATTACTGTCCAACCAAGTTCCAGAACCGAAACATTCTCCAGTGGTGACAATCCTTGCAGTAGCCCATCTCGTAATTCATAACTTAGTGAAAGATGCCTTAGAAGAGGAAATGCAACAGCAACAGTCTCCAAGTCCACAATCTCATCATCATCATCAAACGCAACACCCCAGAAACGTAGCATCCGCAAGTTGCATGCTCTAGATATCATATTGTAGAACTTTGGCCAGACTATCATAAAGTTACTCACATCCACAACCTCCAGATGATCTGTACTCTCCCCAATATCCAAATGTGTAACACTCACGTCATCAATCTTGAGATGCTTTAGTGTACCCTTCCCAGAGAGCTCAAACAGATCAAGGTTCAAAGCATTCAGGTGCAGGACCTCCAGATTATCTGCATCGAGTATGATCTTATCCACGCCAACTGTTTTTACGAAGATGCTTTTCAAGGTATGACTTGTTAATTCCATTGTAGACTGCGAATCAGAAGTGACAATCTCAAGGACATCAAGTGCTAGTGACTCGATCTTGGGGCAAGCAGCAACTAGAAGGCTCAAATCCAGGGCAGAAATGCTCACATGCCTCAAATAAAGGGATTTAAGACAAGTGAACCTCTGGTAGCTTGGTTCAACACCGGTGATTGTGTTATGGTCCAAATCCAACACCTCCAGCTTCTGTCTCCCACACTTCTCCAGGATGTTTACATTAGGGTTGGTTTGGATGTTGTAATACAGGCACCGGAGCGTCTCCCTGGTATACATTAGCCATGCAATCACAGGTGCTGCAGAGAACTCATGTGTGTTATCTATGTGAATAGAGAGGCATTGCAGTCCCATCGTCTGAAATATAGTCTGTGTGATGATGATCTCCAGTTGACGTGTGGTCATGTCCCGAGGAAAGTCGTCTGAATTGAAGGACAGTGAATGGAGATGCTTCCTGCAGGCCTCCCGCCACTTCCGGCAAACCGCAGAGGAAACCATGACATCTCGTGCAGCACTAAGATGTGCAAGGATGTTGCCAATAACTTCTACCGGGAGGTGCTCCATAATTTGCAGCCAATTGATGTCCAATTTTATCAGCAAAATTCTAATGCAGAATTTGCCCAATCACAGTCAACACAAGTATAGTGCTCAACGAAATTCACTGGGTTGCAAACATATCAGGATGTGCGATCATCAATATATAAATCCTATGAATCATAAATTTCGATCCAATCACCTTCCTTCCCTGTGAGACAGCAATAATAGGCAGTGATTAGCGCGGGGCGGATCTAGATGGCACGGACACACCCAGAAATCATGGAGGCAAGTGGGGTTTAACAAATCACTGGATGAAAACATGCTCATACCTCAAAACCCAATCGCCAAAGATTGTAGACGGAGTAGATATGGCAGGGACTCGATGAGGAAGAACGGGAACGACGGTGGCGACGACGCCAACGAGAACGGCCTCCTCCTCTCTCCCGCCGGAATCAGTCGACCGCCGCCCCGCGCGCCGTAATCCATTTGGGGCGCCGCCGCCCCCGCCAGGGGGCACGCGCCCCGCACCGGCGC
>NW_024116820.1:0-14882 GCF_003073215.2 Triticum urartu
GGCAGGCCTGGGTCGGCCCGCGCCCCCGCCTCTCCGGGGCGGCGTGTCTCGTCAGCCCCGGGGCGGAGCAGGCCTTCGAGACCGACCTCTCCGACGCGCAGGTACGCGCCGTGATCTCTGATTTGGGGGTAGTGCTCCGGGTGCGGTCAGGCTTGAATTCGTGTGCTTCTGAGAGGCCCGTGCCATTGCTGTGGGTTTGGAGGAGTAATGTTTCTGGTTCTGCAGATATGCAGATATTCAAGCTGGGGCGGACGGAGTGTATGTGCGTGAGCAGCGAGACGGCGGCTATGGCTGGCGCGGAAGAGGTAGTACTCTTCAGTTGGATGTACCCCAGTTCGGTTTTACTTAGTTTTGTGCTCCTGTTGGATGTACCCCAGTTGAAAATGTGTGGTGCTCGCTTTGCCTAATTTTCTGTTTAAGGATTATAGTTTTTGCCGGGCAGATGCTATGTAGAGAATCAGTTAATTTCCTCTAGAAATGCTCAAATGGTGATTTGGCGAAATTTGGAAACACCAGTTCTGCATCATAGCATGGATAAGGTAGATTGCATTGCATTTTCAATTTAGGGGCATACTATTTTTTGGCACGTTTTATACTAGTGACTCGATCATTGATCAATAGTTAGATGAAATTGTAGGATGATCCAGGCATGACTCTTCTAAATGTGTTATAATGTAGCTTCACATTTGTATAAAAAAAGCAACCACTCTCGAAACCTTTTTCTGTTTGCCAAGGATTGTGGTGCTAGCTATTCTGGAATAGAGCCTAATAAAAACTCTGAATACTTTGTCTTGATTTGGTGTAAAGATCGACCCCTGCCGTGTAACTCTGGCTAGTGCTTTGTTTCATAAGGCTGTGCCTTGTGTGACTGCATGGTTGGAACTTGGAAAAATGTTTTGGACCTTGTATACAGAGTGATGTGTCGGCAATGTTGTGAATCCGTGTTGACAATACCAACAATTTATTAGCAAATAAAGAACAGGTCACACTGTATAGGCAGTCAGTTTGACAACATCTGTATTCCAGAGTTCACAAGCAGTTTGGCTCCGCCTGAAATGTTGTAAGACAACGAGCTTGCATGTATTGTTCTTTAAAATCATTTAAAAGTTACTCGCTGCTGCTTGACTTCTTGAACATTTTCTAGGATTCATGACTCCATTTTCGGATGAATAACTTCATGTTGAAATGGCAAACGAGGTACTGCCATTTGCTAAACCCTGCATTCTTATTATGTAGTGCTTTCTGTGACTATTATTCCCACTGTATCGCTTTAGTGAATTATAATAAAGCATCATCCCAGGTTTGGTGGTGTATTCACTTCTGTGTTCTTGTTACCGGATCTCATTAAAGTAACCAGCACAGTACTTTCTATGTATTGGTGGTGTGTTGTTTTGGTTCAAGTCCAGTCCTTCATTGGTGGACATCTTTAGCATATATAAACTGTAAGTAGAGAGGAATGTGCGAGTCCGTATGAGTTTAAAGCAACTAGCTAAGAATCCCAATCATGTCCAACATTAACTTGTTTACATTTGAAAATACGAAATGTGTCTATAATTTCTGTAAATGGCATATGTATTCTAGTCTTTTGTTTGAACAGTCTGTACTGATAATGATAATATAGCGCCTATAGACAAAAGTTGAACTCTCCTCTTTAATGCGTTCTCTATAAAGATTATTTGTATGAAGTGCTCGCTGCTTCTCTTATCCCGTTGCAGATAACTTGTACAATGTATTTGTCAATGTACTGAGACGATGAGGTGGATCATTGCAAGACGGTGAAGGCCTGTCAAACGCATGAAACACTCTGTTCTCCTCACTCCGTGCAGAGCCGCATGGAAGCTGATCCAGAACGATCGTGTCGAGAAGTTGCAAATGATGATCGACCGGCTGTACCTCCGTGCTAGAGCATTGTAGAATAGCATGCTAAATTTTGGTGATATATTGTATTCCATCTTGGTTTCATTTCCTTCTCTTTGTACGTAGACATTGATTAGCACAGACTTCTGCTGATATATTGCATTCCATCTTCGTTTCATTTCCTTCTCTTTGTATGTAGACATTGATTACCCCAGACTTCGTACTTGTGTATCTTACATAGTAGGAATATTTATTTATATATAAAATGCATCATGGATTCGCAATTGGGAATTTTCACCGTGAATCAAGCATTAAAGCCATGAACTGGACAGGGGAACTTTTGGTCTATGGGTGTATATGCACCCTATATGTAAAACAATTAGTAATTAAATAAAAAGTCAACTAATTCTGAAAATATTTTTAAAATAAACTTGACCTTCCATTGTACTGGTAAAAATAATTCCATAAAAAAATCTCATTGACAACTTTTCATAAAAGACAATTTTCGGTCAAAATAGTGTGAATCTACCTATAATAGCAAACAATTTTTTTTTGCTCTGAAGTCAACGTTGGTTTTCTATTTATGAAATTTATATACTAGTGCAAAAGAAAGTCGCGTTTATTGTAAAATACTTCAAAACGTTTTTGACTTTTTTTTCTTATTATTATTGTTTTTCCTATATGAGGTGTGTATATACACCTAGGAACCAAAGCAATCCATCCATGGCCTGTATGGGAGGATGAGCGCCCAATTTTATTGTTAAATATTTAGCAGACAATGTATCCGTTATTTAAGTTTTAATAAAGCTTGCCTGAAGGCCTCCCGGCAGAAAAAAAAACATTGTCTAGTCGTTTTTTGCTGTCGAGAAGACAATGGCCATTCAATGATGAGGATAAAAATCATATCAACATCTATCCAATTAACCCACTATGCTATTATGTTCAAAGTTTTAAAAAATGCATCAAGCCTTCAACGTTTCCTTAGCAAAGAGGTAGGCCGCATGTTGATTTCAAGAAAGATAAGGGCGTCTTCCGCAAAAATGCATGGCCAGGTGGCAATATGCGAGCTCGAGTATATAATGAATCGTAGATGTTACGTATTTTCGCGTGTACATACCGTATTGGAATGTTTTTCAAGTATAGGTGTAAACTAGTGTTCATTATAAAACTTCAGCCACCGATGATTGTGAGATTCTTGAAGAGAGACGATTTGGGCTGATTCGAAGTTAACAGAATACCGCGAACGTGTTATGCATCAGTAAGTCAAGGGATCAAATGTGTATTTTTCTCCTCGCTATACTACGTCAAACGGTGGTGGCCCCACCGTCGCTCGAGAAAGTTAATAAAGCTAAGTTTAAATTTGAATTTCAAAACTTGAAATTGAGATTTGAGAAGCAAGCATGGCACGACACTCAGGAGGGTACATGCCGCCCTCCTATGTATACCTGGCCATAATTTGGGTCGGGCCAGGCCTAACAAAGCCCGAAGCAAAAAATCTAGACCCAGGCCCGGCCATCTGGCCGGGCCTAGTTTTCAGGCCCACACCTGGCCGTCAATAAAAAAACCCATCAGACCTCAGGCTGGGCCTCTTTCTTAAATTGCAAATATTACAAGCCCAAACCCAGCCCGGCCCAGTCATCAAGCTCAAAATCTAGGCCCAGGCCCAGCCCATGGGCAAGGTCAGGCCGAGTCGGGTTGGGCTTTTTCGGGCCGGGTATCTCATGGCCAGGTATGCTGCCGCACCCACCCACTCCCTCCCGCTTCTCTCTTTCTTTCTCTCTCTCACAAAAAAAAACACTACTCCCTCCCATTTCCCGCCTTTTTTTTTCTTCCCCACCCACTCCAGAACCTTCCTTCCTTCCTTCATCGGCTTTCTCCGCCACCCGTAGCTGTTTATGGTAATTTGTTCTGTATGTCAGTTCAGGGAAATGTGAACGAACGATTGCTTTCCATCATTACCATCTTCTCATGGTAGCTGTTTATGGTAATTTGTTCTGTATGTCAGTTCAGGGAAATGTGAACGAACGATTGCTTTCCATCATTACCATCTTCTCATGGTAGCTGTTTATGGTAATTTGTTCTGTATGTCAGTTCAGGGAAATGTGAACGAACGATTGCTTTCCATCATTACCATCTTCTCATGGTAGCTGTTTATGGTAATTTGTTCTGTATGTCAGTTCAGGGAAATGTGAACGAACGATTGCTTTCCATCATTACCATCTTCTCATGGTAGCTGTTTATGGTAATTTGTTCTGTATGTCAGTTCAGGGAAATGTGAACGAACGATTGCTTTCCATCATTACCATCTTCTCATGGTAGCTGTTTATGGTAATTTGTTCTGTATGTCAGTTCAGGGAAATGTGAACGAACGATTGCTTTCCATCATTACCATCTTCTCATGGTAGCTGTTTATGGTAATTTGTTCTGTATGTCAGTTCAGGGAAATGTGAACGAACGATTGCTTTCCATCATTACCATCTTCTCATGGTAGCTGTTTATGGTAATTTGTTCTGTATGTCAGTTCAGGGAAATGTGAACGAACGATTGCTTTCCATCATTACCATCTTCTCATGGTAGCTGTTTATGGTAATTTGTTCTGTATGTCAGTTCAGGGAAATGTGAACGAACGATTGCTTTCCATCATTACCATCTTCTCATGGTAGCTGTTTATGGTAATTTGTTCTGTATGTCAGTTCAGGGAAATGTGAACGAACGATTGCTTTCCATCATTACCATCTTCTCATGGTAGCTGTTTATGGTAATTTGTTCTGTATGTCAGTTCAGGGAAATGTGAACGAACGATTGCTTTCCATCATTACCATCTTCTCATGGTAGCTGTTTATGGTAATTTGTTCTGTATGTCAGTTCAGGGAAATGTGAACGAACGATTGCTTTCCATCATTACCATCTTCTCATGGTAGCTGTTTATGGTAATTTGTTCTGTATGTCAGTTCAGGGAAATGTGAACGAACGATTGCTTTCCATCATTACCATCTTCTCATGGTAGCTGTTTATGGTAATTTGTTCTGTATGTCAGTTCAGGGAAATGTGAACGAACGATTGCTTTCCATCATTACCATCTTCTCATGGTAGCTGTTTATGGTAATTTGTTCTGTATGTCAGTTCAGGGAAATATGAACGAACGATTGCTTTCCATCATTAGTCAGTTCTGCAGATGTCTGTTGGGTTCTGTAATGGTAATTTGTGCTGCAAATGATGATACTAGCGTTCCTTCCTTTTACACATCTGCAAATATTTCTGTTGGGTTCGTGGTAGTGGTAATTTTCTGGCTTTAGTTACTCAAGATTGCATCTGTAAATCTAGTTCTGTATAGATCCTAGGGGCATCTGTTGCTTAGCAATATCCCATGCTCATCTATTCGCGAGCTGTTGCCATGTTAATTCTTCGTTGCCTCTGCCCTTATGTTTGCCACCTTGTGCTGTTGTGGAGATGCAATTTCGGATCTTTCTAAAGAATTTCCTAAGGTCAATTATCTAATAAGTCTGGTTGTGTATGTGCTGTTAGCTAAAATATTGTGATAAGTTACACTCATCTTGTGCAGTTTACCTCGTGGAGATGGGATTTCTGTAAAAATTGACAGAATTATGATAGCCAATTTGTCATGTATGTTAGTTATACCATAAACGCTGTGAACGGTTCCACTCAACTTGTACAGTTGATCTTAATTTACAGGATCTGAATAGTCATGGCGATTGATTGCAATCTGATGTTCGTTGTCTTGCAGATGAGCTCATCAAGAACGCTGCCTACATTGGCACCCCTGGCAAGGGTATCCTCGCTGCTGATGAGTCCACCGGCACAATCGGCAAGCGCTTCGCCAGCATCAATGTTGAGAACGTTGAGGACAACCGTCGCGCCCTCCGTGAGCTCCTCTTCTGCACACCTGGTGCCCTCCAGTACCTCAGCGGTGTGATCCTCTTTGAGAAGACCCTGTACCAGAGCACCAAGGGTGGCAAGCCCTTTGTCGACATCCTCAAGGCGGGCAATGTCCTCCCTGGCATCAAGGTGGACAAGGGTACCATCGAGCTCGCTCGAACCAACGGTGAGACCACCACCCAGGGCTTTGATGACCTTGCATTGGCAAGCGCTGCGCCAAGTACTACGAGGCTGGTGCCCGCTTCGCCAAGTGGCGTGCAGTCCTCAAGATCGGCGCCACTGAGCCATCGCAGCTCTCCATCGACCAGAACGCTCAGGGTCTGGCCCATTGTTGAGCCTGAGATCCTTGTTGATGGTCCTCATGACATTGACCGCCGTGCTTAGGTGACCGAGATCGTCCTTGCTGCCTGCTACAAGGCCCTCAACGACCAGCATGTCCTCCTCGAGGGCACCCTCCTGAAGCCCAACATGGTCACCCCTGGATCCGACGCCAAGAAAGTGGCCCCTGAGGTCATTGCTGAGTACACCGTCCGCACCCACCAGAGGACTGTCCCTGCTGCCGTCCCCGCCATTGTCTTCCTCTCTGGTGGACAGAGTGTGGAGGAGGCGACCCTGAACCTGAATGCCATGAACAAGCTCCAGACCAAGAAGCCCTGGAACCTGTCCTTCTCCTTCGGGCGTGCCCTCCAGCAGAGCACCCTGAAGGCCTGGTCCGGTAAGGCAGAGAACGAGGAGAAGGCCAGGGCGGCGTTCCTGGTGAGGTGCAAGGCCAACTCCGAGGCCACCCTCGGCACCTACAAGGGCGTCGCCACCCTCGGCGAGGGCGCCTCGGAGAGCCTCCATGTCACGGACTGTAGAAGCATGGTGGGACCAGTCTGAAAATTAGTGGGAGCAAACCGACATAAGAGATAAGACTATAGCTATATTCTATTTTCTTACGAAAGAAGTGTCTTCTCAGCTCTTTTTCCTCATACAAATTCCATCTTTTTGTTGAAACTGACATATTTTGGCACGGAAATGAATTCTTTATTTTCTTTTCCAGCCCAACAAGCTAGTTGTCAGTTTGGACCTTTAAGTATGGCATTACAAAAATCTTCTGTTGCCTGTGTGAAGCTATTGATTCAGGTATAGTATCCTCTGCTTATATTGATTCATCTGTTTGGATTTCTATCGACTGATGTTTGATTTAGCTATCTTTGTGTTACCTACTTGAAAACCATATGATTGGCTTGTCTTCTATACTTGCATCTGATAGGGTGCAGCTACTGTTAGTGGTGATGATCTTTTGGAAAAGGCTGCGGAGAAGGGCTTAACTGAAGCTATGAAGTGCTTGTTGGAATCTGGTGCAAACCCAAACGTTCCTAACGCAGTAAGAATGCTGTTTTCGTCGGCATAACTTGTCTAGTCGTGTTTCATCGTAGATCATAACTAGTCGATCTATGTGTGTTTCGTGAACTTGCTATGTCCATGAGGATTTATCTACGTTGTGTTGATCTATGTTGCACGGGATTTTACGGATTTGAGGATGGCTGGGAATGAGGACAGACGAGACTCTGCGGATGTACGGAGGGCCATAATAGTCCAATCCGGTTGGAGGTGCTCTAACCTGTTTTGTGTATGAAGGTGTTGACAACGGAGTATATGTATACTAGTTGATTGAAACATAATGTAGAGTAGTACTCAGACGTTATGATATGTAGGCAAGCATGTTTGACAGTGAACATACAATTTCTATTCTTTGACTGCATCGGCAGCCATGTACTTACAAGTAAAGAATAGAATCAAGGGAATAAAGGGCATCCGTCGCTCAGGAATAAGCAATTCATACTCCTACTAGCTAGATCCTATATACGATCTGTCCACTACAGCTCCATTGTATTGTATCCTATGATTTGCGCCGGTCTTTTCGGAGCTCAGCTAAAAGATAAAGAGCATCGATCGGTTAGCATTCTCAGCTCTCGGCTAACACCACACCATCAAGTCTGCACCACTTGCTTCCGGTACCTTCACCTCCGGCGACGCCTACGGCTGGGAGGAGGAGGAGGAAGACGCGGAAAGCGCGGGCGGCGAGGGCAGGCACTGCGCGGACGGCGCAAGTCACACCAAGCATGATTCGCGGCGTGAAGCTGCTCTGCGGCGGCTACGGCGAGGATGGCAGCGGTGGCCTGTTCGGCAGCAGCTGCGGCGGCGGCCTCGTCACGCGCTGTAGCCAGGAAGGCGAGGAGGTGCTGGGGGGCCACGAAGTACGAGTGGTCGTCTAGCAGCTTGCCGTGCAGGACGCCGATGACATCTCCGGTGAGGTTGAAGAGTGGGGCGCCGGAGGCGCCGTCGGTGCACCCGATCTGGGCCTCGAGCAGGCTCATGCTGTAGCCCGCCGCGTTGCCGCTGAAGTCGGCCGCCAATCTGACCTCGCACTGGGTGCCCACGTAGAAGAGGTGAATCAGATCACTGGGCCATGCGAGCATCATGCACGGGTGGCACGGCTGGAGCACGTCGCTGAAGTGGAGCTCCGGGTGTGGCCCCGGGCAAAGCTCGATCCGCCTCTCCCTTTGTATCCCCGCCCCCACCGTCAGCGTCCTCAGCGCGACGTCGCTGACGTACGCGGTGAGTACCATGCAATCGATGGCGCAGTCGATGGAAGATGCCCACGCCTCGAAGGAGACCCTGGGCCCTCGCCGGCCTCTGGCGAGCCAGTCTAGCTCCGCGTGCGGGCAGTACAGCTCGACCTCGTAGAGCTTGTTGACGGTCTTGGCGTCGATGGGCTGCCAGTCCGCATGGTACACGTGCTCGATCAGGTGAGCGACGGTGAAGACCATGATCTTCACCCTGCCGCCGGCCGCCTCTCCGACGGTCCCAACCGCGAACCCGGTGGCGTTATGGATGACGCCCTCTTCTAGAGCATCCTCCAGCTCTTTGCCTTTCTTGCTCCCCGCTGTGCGGGCCAGGTCTATGATCTCCTCCCTCTCGTCCTCCCCTCGCGGCCGCATCGCCACAAAAAAGATGGATGGCTTGGCCGCCACGATCACCGGAAACCAGCTGTTGGGAGCCGCCATGCCTGCTGCTGGCTGGCAGCAATGCAACGACCTACAATCAACAAGCGGGCGCAGAAAAAGGTTCAGAACCCACTTCTTGATTGATTGATTGATTGATTGCAGGTCTCTTCCAAAAACAAGACGAACACCAGAATCAAGCGGCCTACAATCTACCAGCGGGCACAGAAAGAAGTTGAGAAACCGCTTGCCGATTGATTGCAGGCCTCTTCCCCAAAAACCAGATGAACCCCGGAATCAAGCGACCTGCAATCACTTCACTTGATCGACTGCAAGTTCCAAAACCCCACGCCAAGAAACCGATCCCCACGAAATCCATCGGTTTGAGCGAATCCAAGGTGGATCAGAAAACAGATCTGGCTAGGGTTCGTCGCCAGACCCACGGCACGGAGGCATGCAAGCGATCGAAGGCACGCACCTCCGCTCGGCGCTCGCCGGCGTCCGTCGTCCCGGCCTCCGCGCCTCCCGCGAAACACCTCGCGTCGGCCGATCGCGGTCGTCCACCTGGCCGTGGTTCGCGTGGCGGTCGTTCGGGTGAACCCAAGAGTTGCCGCCGCCGCCGCCGCCTCGTACACGTGTGGTGCAGTCGTTGGGCCCATCCGGTATATTAATACCTAGCGGGCGGACGGGTTGAATTAGGGCGCGCGCCGCCGCCTCGTAGCCGTTACCGGTTGGATTGAATTAGGGCGCGCGCCGCCGGCCGCACGGCTAGTTGCTTTGCTTTTTTTCTTCTTCTCTTATCTTAGAAAAAAAAGGAAGAGCACGCCTCTAGTTACTTTTTTTTGCATAGCGCCTCTGGTTACTTTGATGTTTGATCACTACTATAATATACAAACTGTAAAAAAAATTACTATCATTAATACGTACTATGACTCAGCTACAGCTTGTTTCCTAATACTACCCTTCCCAGTGCTTCACCGTGGACAGGTGCTAAGCATGCCACATAAGCGAAAAAATGACATGGCACAACATTTAGGTCTCATTTGGCTGCAGGGTTACCCGGGGGATCCCCGCTGTTTCCCCGGGCTGGAGAACCATGGGCCGAGTTGGCCCAGGGAAATCGAGTTGGTCATTTAGACCGCATCATTCTCGGGGTAACCCTGCCCGACCCACGTCCTTTCCACGAGGAGGAAACCCACGACCCCAGAGCTTGGGAAGGGAACCCACGGCTCAAGCGACAGAGCCCCTGACCGCCTCCGAGCTCCTCCGCCGGCGATAGAGGCGATGCCCCCGCCCCCTCCCTCCGGTGCTGAGGATCCAAGCTCCGCCCCTCCAGCGACGGCGATGGACCGCGTCTGTCACCGCTCTCCTTCCCCGGATCTCCCCTTCGCCTCCAAGCTTTGATGCCCTCCGGTGACGGCGACGACGATGGTTTCGATGCCCCCGCCCCCTCGACCTTCGCCGCCCCTCCACCAGTCCACCACCACCTTGTCATGTTTCTTCGGTTCATGTCTGGTGAGTGGTGGCTCCAGATCCACAAACGTGAGTATAACCTCTTTCCTTTTATCAGCTTGAAAAATTGGGATTGCTCCCCACCACTGTTACATCGTCGGTAATATTTGGCACTGTTCTTGATTGAGTTCTAGTTCCTATCCAGAAAGAAAAAGATGTAGAAAATGACATGACTGCACTAAATTATTATTACCCAGGAGTCATCTGCAATTATAATTCACTAGCTAGTGCACTGATAAAGAAGAAACTTGTGAGCTCTTTCATTATTTGGGGTTAATACAACTTTGGGCTCTAATTTATGCCTTGATACGACTGAGTTCAGACCAGAATCACTACAACTAAATTCAGATCAGAACTGCATTGCTAGTATATCCGGTGATGTTGAATTGTGAGAAACCAACCTATATTTTAAAAATACCAATTCTTGATTAGAGCATGCAGTTTGATGCTATTTTTCATGTATCTTACTAAGGTTGCTACCCTTTTTTATATCTGTATGCAAGTTTGATTATTGGTCATGTAGCTATGAGATGTATCTTACAAATTTTGATTATTTGAGATAATCTTCAGTCCAACCAAATAATCCCGCGAGCTGGCCGAGCCAGTCTTCTAGTTTGATTTCTTTGATTTTGTTCAGTTCATCGAAGGTGATAGTTTCCTTGTACAGGGAAGCCACTGAAGAAGCTTTGCTCTGTTTCTTGTGTATGTGTTCTGCATTTTCAGGCTTCAACCGATTAAGTCGCTCTTGTTTTGTTAGTTTTGGTAGTGAAGCTCAACCAAACATGGTTTTGCAATGGGCTTAAAGACTTGATCCTCACGCAAATTTCAGACTTGATCATTAACCTAATATATATTCCTCTGTTTGCTTTATTAAATAAATGGTCCAAAGGACAGTGCAGCTTGCGCTGAAGATTGAGACAAACAATGTTACTACTACATGCATGTGAGGCAAGGTGTGTTTCTTGAGAAATGAGTGAAAATACCTATAGAAAATATCTGGAGGCGTTGGCGGTGGTGATGTGCTATTGAGGTTCTCTTCCAACTTATGCCCAACAAAAAAAATCTATATAGCTTCTTCCAAAATATATAGTCAAGGTTTGTCATAATAATAATATAGTGTATATATATGCTCCTCGTGACCATTATCACATAGTAGCAGTAGTAATATCATGTTCATCTTGTTATATGTTTGTTGTTCTGCTCTGCTGAACAAATGCCTCCCTATCTTTTCTTCTTCTTTGACTACCTAAATGAAATTGAACTTGTTGCTCGAGTGCTTGACTAATTTGGAGCTGATTGGTTTTCTTATAGCCAACTGTAGGAGAGGTACAATCTCATGCATGTGCAGTGCAGATACTACTTCCTGGTAATCCCTTTATTGGAGATGCATGTTCTTTTACCACCGCAACAGATTAAAGGTCGTACATAGTATCAATGTTTTCTTCTCGGTCTTTATAAAGTACTCCCTCCGTAAACTAATATAAGAGCGTTTAGAATACCAAAGTAGTGATCTAAACGCTCTTATATTAGTTTACAGAGGGAGTATAATTCTACATTCTGCAGTGGAACAACCTACCTTGCCTATTGTGCCGAAAAGTCTGCCTAGTGATGCTTTATTTACTAACTTACATGAGTCCATTTTCACCATTCGGTTTATGTTAATTAATATCCAGTGACAGCTCTAATCTAAAAAGGTTGGGTTGAACTGTAGGTAGATCGGTGATGTCCATAACCAATTGGACCTTTCCATGCTTGACTTATCTTGTGTAGATGATATGTGTGCGGTGTGCCTTCCTTTTCATATAGTAGAGATACAGAGGTTTCAGCTTTGTGTAGAAAAATCATGCTTTTGAAGTGAAATTGTTCAATGATTATGTTATTAAGAAGTGAAAAAAAAATCATGCTTACAAAAATCATGATTATTTTTTCTCTGCAGGTTCCTTGCTGCAAGTCGATGGAAATGTTCGAGAAGTTGATGATCGAAGTTTCCAAGTTTAGTATGGAGAATTTATGTAGCTAATTTTTTTAAAATGGAACAAAATATTGTATCTTTTTTGGACTTGTAACTATAATTACCATTTTCACTTTTGAAGCATGATCAACATACTATGCTTGTCCTTGATGATACATAATTTGTTTCACATGATATGTAAGACTGATACACATGTGTTGATGTGAGTTGAATGTTTTGTTGTTTTTCGAATTATCTGTGTATTCGTCTGATTATCCTCCGAATTTCTATATTAATTTTTATTCTCAAATTTCCTCAAATTCTGAGAAATTTGGCATATTCTAGGATTGGCATTATTATTTAAAAAAATGGAGTTACTTGTGGTCAGTTTTAATTATAATAGTCCATTTTTGAATTCTGCAAATGCCCTCCCTTCTCCCTTGGTGCCCAAACAGTACGGGGTGATTTTCCGTGGTGGTCCTCGGGGTTCCCAGATGAGCAGGGAAAACCCCCGTAGCTGTCTACTTCCCAGGATTTATTATCCCCAACAACCAAATGAGGCCTTAAGGAGAGAAGAGAGCAGTTTGGTGATTCCAGAAAGAACCAGTGCCAAGCGCCCTAGGCAAACCATTTAAATAAAATAATTTGACCAATGCATGAAGGACTTCAGGTGCTAAGTCATTAAATAAAGTGTGCTTAGCAACAACAAGTTAAGCACCTATGCATTGAGGAGTTGAGTTGCTAAGATATTTAATGCACTTAGCACCTCATCTAAGGCTGCTTGTAATGGGTAGTATCATAAGTTAGTATCTTGCATATGATACTAATACATGATACTACCTCCCTAATGCATAGTATCATATATTAATATCATAGATGACTTTATTTACTGCCATGCATGACATATAGTAGCATATCATTTATTATGATACGGTATCATGATATGATACTTAACCATCTTTTTCCTCATTTAATTCTATGCCACCTCATCAACATTTACTTAGTTGGTATGCATGATACTAGCTATGATACTACCATTACGATCAGCCTAAGCACCTTTGCATTGGAAGAGGTCTAACGGCTCCCGAGAATAAAAGTACACTTAAGGCATTGTTTTCAACATATGAAGCCATTTCTCTCGTATTAGTTCATTATTAGGAATGCCTATACATTCGGTATCTGAATTTTTTGTTGCATCAGTCACCTTTATCCTGAATTGCTAGATTGTTATCAAACGGTCCAAAACAGATCATACACTTTATTCTCAACCTCCCTCATCTCTTCTTCCTCATGCACGCCCCAAACCTACCACGTGCTAACCACCGGCCTCCACCACCCGTGTTCGGCGGGTGCTACCACACACCACCTCGACTCTCCGCCTTCCCTTCACTGTCGTAGTTGGTCACCACCCTCTCAACCTCCATTCATCGCCTCGCCCACTCGACCCCCCCAATCCACAGGAACAACAATGACCCCTGCCCCCTGTTTAGTTTCTTCTTCGTCTTCACCACCCGCGTTCGGCGGTTGGTACCACGCACCACCTCGCCTCTCTGCTTCCCCTCACTGCCATAGTTGGCCACCACCCTCTCAACCTCCCTTCATCGCCTCATCCATCCTCGACTCCCCCCCAATCCGCAGGCACAACAGTGACCCCTGCCCCTGTTTAGTTTCTTCCTCGTCTTCATCACCCATGTTCGGCGGGAGCTACCACACATCACCTTGCCTCTCCGCCTTCCCCTCACTGTCGTAGCTTGCCACCACCCTCTCAACCTCCCTTCACCACCTCGTCCATCCTCGACCCTCCAATCCGCAAGAACAACGATGACCCCTGCCCCCTGTTTAGTTTCTTCCTCGTCTTCACCACCCGCGTTCGACGGGTGCTACCGTGCATCACCTCGCCTCTCCGCCTTCCCCTCAGTGCCGTAGCTAGCCACCACCATCTCAACCTCCCTTTACCGCCTCGTCCATCCTTGACCCCTCCCAAATTCGCAGGAACAACGGTGACCCCTGCCCCTGTTTAGTTTCTTCCTCGTCTTCACCACCCGCGTTCGGCGGGTGCTACCGCGCACCACCTCTGTAACGCCCCGGATGTAACTTACCATAATTGTACTCCAACTCTTGCCATTTTCGGCACTAAGTTATGATATTCCCTCGTGGTTGGGTTTTTTCTTCGTTTTGCATTTTGTTCATGTCATGCATTTCATATAATGTCATCATGTGCATCTCATTTGCATACATGTTCGTCTCATGCATCCGAGCATTTTCCCCGTTGTCCGTTTTGCATTCCGACACTCCTACGTCCTCCGGCACCCCCTTTTGCCTCTTTTCGTGAGCGGGTGTCAAACATTCTCGGAATAGACCGATATTTGCCAAGCGGCCTTGGTACACCACCGGTAGACCGCCTGTCAAGTTTCGTGCCATTTGGAGTCCGATTGATACTCCAACGGTTAAGCGGGGTACCGTAAAGGCCTCGTGTGTGTTGCAGCCCAACACCCCTTCAAAGTTGCCCAATAACCCATCCAAACCCCCTCCATCCTCTCGGCCGTTCGATCACGATCGCGTGGTCGAAAACCGCTCTCCATTTGGACTCTCCTAGCTCCCTCTAGCTATAAAAACGTCTCCTCCTCCATTCCCGCAGTCCAAAACCCTAAATTTCCCCTCCGCGCCGCCGGACA
>NW_024116821.1:0-8951 GCF_003073215.2 Triticum urartu
GGTGGGGGGCGCGCGGGGCCCCCCCCCCCCCCCCTATCGCACACACAAGCATGACGACGGTTTTAAACTCTGTCGCAGAAAAAAGTTAAAAAACCGTTTGTGTAGCACGTCGCTGCACCAGTGAGTGTCGAAATTTGCTGATTTGCAGCACTTGGTGCTGTATTTTGCAGCTGCCCTATCCGTGGGGCAATTATTTTGCATATAGAGCACCTATTGGGGCAGTGTTTTTGCCCCCTTATGATGTAAAAACCCGGTTATGCTCTATTATAGGGCACCTAAGGGAGATGCTCTTAGTGATTATTGTGGAGGAAGAATAAGGGAGAAAGGTCAAATCAGGTTTTCAACCAGGCCGTAGGTACATTTGGCGCAACAGACGGCCATGTAAGATGCTGAGATATTACTTTGTAGAAAATTCGATGCATCCATTATATATGTTCATGCAATGTTTCAGAATGTTGAGGGATCTTGTTCCGCACATTGTAACTAGGGTGGAAGCGCAAGATCATTGGTTCACTCCGAGGAGAGATGCTACCGGACAACGTAGCAAAGTGTTGTGTAGAAATATTCCATGACAACGTGTGTGCTGGTATACAGAATCCCGGGTGACTTGGTTGATGAATATGTCCACATCTCCAACGTTATGTTTATTATTTTTATGAAGGGATTTGTGAAGGCTATGATTGAGAACTTTGGAGAAGAGTATCTACAAGCACCCAATACAAATGACACGACAAGGCTGATGGAAATTGGTGCAGTGAGAGTGTTTCTTGGGATGCTTCGGAGTATCGGTTGCATGCACTAGAGATACAAGTATTGCCATGTGAGATGGGCTAGGCAGTACACCGGACACTGGCTTGATCCAATCATCATACTCATACTCAAAATTGTCGCCTCTCAAGATATATGTATTTGGCATTGTTACTTCGGAATGCCAGATCTCACAATGATCTCAATGTCCTCCAAAGACCTTTTCGTAAGGCTTATTGTTTATGAGGCTTCACCTTGCAACATTGAATTCAGTGGCCATCAGTATGATAAGAGATTTTTTATGGTGCATCATACTATCCAAAATAGTGGGTAGTATTTAGTTGATCCAACGGTTAGTATGGAGGGTATATTGGTAATTCTCTGTCAGGATAGATTTTTTCCTTAATTTTAATCACAATGATTAATCTAATTAACTAAATTAATCTCATCACATCTAACGCCGCCTGCGTATGTTCTCGAGATCGGATCAGTGTATGTTCTCGACGCGGCCTTGCGATTTGCTTGCATCTCCGGCCGGCGGAATCAGTACGTACATATATGTGTATCAATCAACCTGCTTGTCCTCACTTCGTGTACATGCGTTCTTTGGCAGAAAGAATTTGCCTCGATGAGTAGGGCCTGCGCCAACGTTCAGTTCTTCCCCGGCAACATCGTAAGCTACAGCCAGACGCCGAGCCCATGGAGTTCGCCGCTGACATGCATGCAGACCCTTCTTGGTCGGCCAGGCATGGACGACGGCAACGAGTGTTTTTTGTTTTGGGTGGGCCCTCCGCCAGCCGATGAACGTAGACGGCACGGCAGGTCGAGCTTGAGATCGACGCCATGCTATTGTGCGGCCTCCACAGAAGGAGTCCAGCGTGTCCGGCCGGCGACATGCGTGACGTTGACTTCGACTTCAGCTCACCTCAGTCCACATCGTACTAGAACGCGGTAAGCACTAAGCAGCGGTGCTAATGCCGAGTGTCGATGTTCAGTTCCTCCCAAGGAGCCTCGCCGTGGCCGACGACGTGATGTCGCACGTCAAGGTTGATGACCGTTGGCCATAGAACTGCTACTCGTTGAGGATTGATGAATAGAGTGAACTACCTAAAATGCCCTTAATTGATCAATATACTGCTGAAAATCTGTTGTAGTATTGGCTGATCTGAACCCTCCAATCACAAAAATGAACGGCTCCAATAGACTTGATGCCTCGTAAAAGGTCTCTATGATAAGGGCCACTACCTTGCAGATGACATCTACCCGACATGGTCAACATTTGAGAAGACAATTTAAAACCCTGAAAATAGAAAGAGAGCTCACTTTGTCGCGGCTCAAGAGTTTATGAGAGAAGATGTTGAGAGAGCGTGAGCGTGCCATACATGCATCGGGAGGGTTTATTACGCTGTTGTAAATCAAATCCCATAAGGAAAACCGTTCTCGCCTTCTCTAAGCAAAATGAGCAATATAACACTTGCTAATAACAAATAAGACAAACCCTGTACACATTACTTAAAATAAATCCGGCAAGCACTTGAAAAGGAAACACAAAAACAGCCGAGTTGATATATAAGGAGCCTATTGGAGATGCAGGACACATAGGCAGGCAACGCATCTTGTTGTTGATTGTTTTTGAGATAGATAATCGCTCATGCCAAGCGGTGCATCTTGTTGATCGACTGGAGCGGTAGACAGACCAATGCGGGTGCGTAGCTATGCCATCCATGCAGGCGGCGGCTGGTTCACATCCATGCCACGAAATCTGCAGAGACGAACGTCGGTGATCATTAGTCTCTGTGCCATGAGTTTAGCAGCAGGAAAAGGAAAAAAAGAGTTAGAAGTCTTACACTGGCTGCAGGGAAGGATAGCGTTCTAGGGCCTGGAAGAAGTGCTCTGGCTGCGGAGGCGTGTGGGGCGGCACGCCCCGGTCGCCCTGCCACATCTGCTGCTGCTGCGGCTGCTGCGGGGGATCAGGTGTCGCCTCCAGCTCGATCTCGCCCAGCTGAAGTGAAACGGGAGTGATCAAGAGCATTACATACACCAATGGATGAAGCCGTTTTCAGTAGAGGGTAAAAACAAGAAGAGTGATTTTCTGAAAGCCAGGAAGAAGAAGAATGCTTGCAGTGCACAAACACACATAAACACGGCAGGTAGCTGCAATTGGTGGTACCTGAAAGCCACCTGTGTTTATACTGTGGTGCCAACCAGGGGTCCCCTGCCTACTAACTAACTACTAGTGGGCTTGCCGAGTCATCAACTTTCCAATCACTTGTCACTGGCCCAAGTGAAATGAGACAGCTTCTCCTTGAGGATGGTCCCTCCCTAGCTACGTGCGTACAAATGCAGACCTTTCTAGCTAGGAAAAATGATTTGGGTCATGTTACCTTTCTTTTCAGGGTCATGTTTGCATCCTGCAATATTTGCTCCTGCAAAACAAGATTGTGCTTGAAGCTACGGAATAGGACATCGTCCATCATTTAGCAACAGAAATGGAAAGTATTTTTAGTGCTACCTTTCTCTTCAGGTCGCACATTTCATCCAGCAGTACTTGAGTCTGGTACAGGTTAAATCATGGACACTAGTTAGTGAAACTAGCAGCAAGCGTTGCTCGATAAGACGAATGGATTTTAGCAGATTAACCTAATTTCTACTTATACTCTTAACTTTTTTTATTGCTATGTAGTTTACCTTTCTTGACCTTATTTGCCTCAAGGTCTTGCCTACTTGACCCTCAAGCTGTTCAAGCTCGATTGTACTCAGTGGAGCCAAATCCTCGCCTAGGAGATTCCTGTGGCACCATCAACAGTACTTACTTTAGCAAACATAGCAAATGTTGCGGTAACCTGCTGAAATTAATGAGCAATTATCTGAGAGGAATATAGAAACATCACCTTTGTGAGCGTTGTAAAACCTCAACTCTTGCCTTCAGCTCCATATACTCCAGATAGTTGTTCTGCAGTTAGTGTATTCTGCAGTTAGTGTAAAGAAGGAGATATGGGGAAAATGCTAAATCAAGTAAACTTAAGAAAAATGCCATTTTGTCCTGCAAAAATAAAAGCTTAAGAAAAATGCCTTTTTGTCCCGCAAAAATCAAATACTTCATGTGAGTAACATTGTAGGACAATTCCAAAGTTGTGTCCGTCAAACATTCTTGGTTTCATCATAAAAAAAAAGAAACTTACAAAACGTGAAACAAAATTTACGTTGTCGTGAAACATAATCTATAAAGTGTACCATGTTTCATTTGAACCAGCATATTGTTATGGAAACTGATTGTCAAAGTATCACGTGCTGGAGACAACCTACATTATGACACAAGAGGTAATATCTAAAAATTCTAAACATAAATCCAGGACGACTTTGTAAGATTACAAGCTAGGAGTACCACTTCATATGAGTCACATAGTATAGGTCATTTCAAAAAAAAAACAGCAAGCACTCTTAATCTGATTATCAGTAAAAATAAAAATAAAATTACAAACATTTGACACAGATATTTGAATTATCGCAGAACATAATTCCATAATGAGTAAAATGTTTTATTTGTATCAACATATTTTTTATAGAAATTGATAGTTCAGTCGCAAAAAGAAGAAAAAAAACAAATGGTCAAAGTATCACCTTGGAGATGATTATGACTGAAGAGTTAATATATACCAACTTATACCATAAATCTAGGAATACTTCCTAGAATAAAAACTTGGAGTACCACATCACTGAAAAATCCTAGAGCAATTCATGTGAACCTTTTGTTATACTTCGATATCCTTATTGTGCGCAGAAGACCTTTGTTTTACTATATGTCATAAGATTTGACATGAGCATGCCATAATCATGACTATGAAGATGAACCCAAGTTTATCGGAAAAAAGAAGATGAACCCAACTGCGGCTCCCTTTCTACACAACATCAAGAGATCAAACGAGTCATATTGTCACTCTCTCGCAACTTCTAGCACTTGGATTGTTCATCTACACTACGATCTAGCGTTAGGGAAACCAATCATCTATCAATGTTCTCTTGTTCGCGCTTTGCTATGGCTTAGTTGATTGCTTGTGTTGAGTTCATATGGTTCTTGCTTCGTGTGTTTATAGGTTCCCACTTGCCATCTTCTAAAGAAATTAGTACACGTTCTAGCAATTAAGATTATGATTAAATTGTACCATGAATCCTAAAAATTACATACTGGCAACACTCTGTGTGTGAATCCTCATAAACAATAAATTCTCGCATGAATAGTAAAGGATCTAGTAAGTCCAAATCTATTCTTTTGGACATGTCATTTGGAAAATATGACCGTGACCATGAAGAAGGCGTACCATAACTTAGGCTCTACTAAACATAAATTGAACATTTTACCCCATGCCTTTTTAATAAACAACTACCACATTTATACCATATAACATATAGCCATATTGTATTTATCAATTTTAATACATTCCACTGTTGTAATAAACTCATCAGCAGGTATATGGCATATGGCCAATCAGTCTGAAGCTGCTATCTGCTACAATACTGCATGTGGTGGCCAACCAAGCTGTTAGTCTACTTATAAGTTATAACCAACCACAAAATGCATGTACATTAGCGATAATTCAAGGAACATGCGCAGATATAGGTCTCCCCAGTGCCCAGTTACTCGATGCTGTATTTCACATAGATAGCCACGTACGTGAATTATGCTGCGCGTATGCATGAAATGCACTGGGCCAATGCTCTAGCTGTACTTTCCAACATTCTAATTGCCATGAACTTACATTCCCATTTAATATTTTGTAACTGCTAAAAATTTATCAAAGGTTTATCTTTTGCTTCAAACCATGTGGGCATGTTTACAAGGCAGTAATTTTACATAAAAAAGTCAAACAAAATAATTAGTTCACTGCCTACATGACAAGCAACAGAAATCCATGTTCTAAACACGGAAATATAACACCTTTACCAGCAGAGAAATGCCTTTTAGCAATCATGTGTGAACTAGGTAACATTTACGAATAGGCAATGCTTCATATAACGTACGTCATACAGAATGAAATATTTTAAATGTATGACTGAATGTTTTATCTCTTCACAAAAATCAATTTATATATGTTATTTAGGGCATTATAGATACATTGTTCTACGAAGGAAAACAAATTTCTCTGATAACCTGCTAGTTAAAAATTCAAAGATGTTGTATCTGAGGAAAATTTGTAGAATCTTCATAATATGCGCATTGGGAATAAAAGCCTCAGACCTGCATCTCATCGGTAGTCGGCACGGCAGCATCTTGGGAAGCGAAAATGTACCTCTGGTACTTCTCGAGGGTCTTAAGCATGCTGCGATGAGTTGAAAATTCGAGATTAAGTTGTGCAAGTACACGCATAGGTAAATAACATAAATTCAGATTCACTGGGGGAGGGGGAGGGATTAGAAACTAAGTATCACTATTTACATGACAGAATTCGATAATTATTGGACAATGAAGGTCTCTCGCATAATAAACTTTCTGTATGTTCAACTTCTAACAAATTCTATATGTTGTCTTAGTCTTATGAGCTAATTTTTGGTCACTTTATAGCCATTGACACATGGCTTCAAAGTTGTGTAAACATCACAATCTAGTGAAGACTTGACGATGTACCTAAAAAGAACTTTCCATTATATAAAAAAGAAGACATATCTGTTTCCTTTGACTAATTAAACTTTTGGGAGAACTATGCCACTGTAAGAATGTTTATTGAGCTACTACTGTGAGAAGTACAGTTGTTAATTTTCACCAAAAAAGGTATTTCAGCCAAAATTGCTACAAAGTTTAAGCTAGCCACCAGTGGCATGTTTGTATAGAACTGACAAGTAGTAATCATGATTGGCCCTACAAAATATTAGCATGCAATTTTACCAAGTCTGGTTTCACATTTCATGTATCAGCGCTTTTACAAACTTTTTGAGCAAACTCAGTGGCTTTATAATTTTGACAGATTAAAACCTAGCTATATTTGACTCGAACATACATAAAGTTCTGATATCATTAGGTAATGCTACCCTATAGAGCTACTTAAATTATTACGTACTCCTTTCATCCCATAATATAAGACCGTGTTAAAAAAGGTTTTACATTATGGGACGGAGGGAGTAGGTACGAACCTAACATTAGCTAGTTTATTACTTGTTTTCTTTTGCTCCAAGGAAGTACAAATAGCACTTCATTTGTACCTAGTACATATGATGCAGCACTTGCCCTGTCACATCATGTAAGGCCACAGTTGAATTAAAGCACTTAACTGTTTCATTTTGTTCAATAGTATTATTTCGGTACTTTGACTAGAAAATTAATGCAATTCAGTTAACTGAAAGCGGTATATATCCTTTCTTAGTTCTTTGACAAATAACATTAAACAAGCATATATAATTCAATCCTACGCCTTAAAGGTGTCAAATTAGACTGAACCTTTGTTTTGAGAAAAAAAATAGATTGAACTTGGGTCTGCAGAAAAGTATTTAAAATTACATAATTCAAATTAATTCTCAGAAGTGGATCATCATACTACCCAGACCATAAGACAAAGCTAGATAAAATTTGTAGAAAAACAATTAGTGCCCGTATGAGTTTCACAAGGATGCATGCCATATTGGTGCAAATTAATCTCAGCAGGTGATCAAAGCTCTAATTATGTGCATACATGTATCCTCAATACAGGTGTGGTCAGGCGTACATCAAATAAAAACATCTTTTCTTCTTGTTTTTTTTAGATTAAAACCCCTTTTTAATCCTCTACTGTGAATGAGACAAACATACGCATGACATATACTCCTACTGCATAGTATGTCCGTCGATCTGCTGCTGCGGGTGAGCTCATCACTTTTTCCTTTGTTTGTTTCTTGCTAGCCTCTTTTGACACAGTGGCCAATAGAACAGCAAACAAGAGGAAAAGAACGTA
Source organism: Triticum urartu (assembly GCF_003073215.2). Classification (NCBI taxonomy): domain Eukaryota; kingdom Viridiplantae; phylum Streptophyta; class Magnoliopsida; order Poales; family Poaceae; genus Triticum; species Triticum urartu. The sequence continues at coordinate 7,668 of NW_024116821.1, forward strand.
CGGACCCAGCCCCCCATAAGTTCATGCACGGACGCCCTAAGACGCAAGAAAATTCAGATCGAACGTCGCGTATGGACAAAATGTTTGAACGGGGAGAGCAAATCAAAAGGATCGACTCGGCAAAACCACAAAGAGAAAAGGAAATGGAGGGATCGATATGGTACGGCACTGGGGGAGATCGGAAGGAGTAATTACTTGGAGGAGGAGGAGAACTGGTAGAGGCGGCCGGCGTGGGAGAAGAGGACGAGCGCGACCTCGGCGTCGCAGAGGAGGGAGAGCTCGTAGGCCTTCTTGAGCAGGCCGTTGCGGCGCTTGGCGAACGTCACCTGGCGGCTGATCTTGTTCTCGATCCGCTGCAGCACCACCTTGCCGCGACCCATCTCCGACCTCCGACCTCTGATCTCCTCCTCCCGAACCTCTCGCCCTCACCTCACCTCCCAACCAGCAACGTGAAACCTGACAAAATTCAGCACCACTGCAGGACGTGTGTCTGGTAGGGGCGAGCTAGGATGGCATGAAATCTGGCTCGATTCCTCGCTCTCAACCAAGGCTAAGTAAGCCTGGCTAGCTAGCAGCAGCTCCCTTGCTTGTCCTAGATTTCTTTTTGAGGGGCCTGGACAGGGTTGCAGTGGTGCCGGGGGGAGCCTGTGGTGGTGGTGGGCTATAGCTAGCTTGGCCGAGAAGAGGAAGACGGGCGGGGCAGGGCAAGAATCTTTCCCTTTCCCTTTCGTGCGGTGCAGATTGGATCTCGCCTCTCGCTCTCGCCCTCGGCCCTAGCTACGTACTAGCCTAATTAGGGTACTACTCCTACTATATCTAGACACCACCACCACTACCAGACCAGCTAGCTAGCTAGGTCTCAGTCGTCCAGGCAGGCACACGCACACGCACACGCACACGCAAACGCAAAACGTTCCTTCCTTCCTTCCTTCTCTCGCGCGCCCATGCACGAGTAGTCAGCGTCACCCTGCCTCCCTGCCTGACTGCTGGGTAAAAATTCTCGGAAGTCACCGGCGAGGTCGATGTACGTCGGTGCGTGCGTGCGTGCGTGGGGTGAGATCGACGCCGTACGTGCGTGCGGTGCGCGACTCAGGGGGTGGGGCGGCAGGCCCAGGCCGCGGGGCGGGCCCCGGCGTGGGCGGGCGCCGAGCGGACGTGTCGAACGGCGGCTGGTGCCGCGCCTTTACTGGCGCCCGAAAAGCCAGGCTCGCTGACGCGCGCCAACAGGAGCTATGGCCCCCCCCGCCCGCGCGCCCAGCGCACCCCGCCCCACGCCCAGTGGCA
>NW_024116822.1:0-17691 GCF_003073215.2 Triticum urartu
ACGGGCGCCGGGGAAGAAGAGGCCCGCCCGGCCGCCGCGGGGTGGCGGCGCGGACGAGCGGGAGGGCGGAGTCGAGAGACCTCCCTCTCTACAAATATACGATGAAATAAACTCAGGATATTTATTTTCCCATTTTTTTCCCATTCACTTTTGGTTCTAACCAGCCTACGATCGTGACAGACATCAATATATTTCATGATAAATAATAATATGGAGTACGGTCGAAATAAGTATGGATCATGACTACGGACAAGTGCTAATAACTTTGAGAAAAACTTTTCCATCCCCTGCTACTTCATCCGGTAGCAAGGAAGAAGCAAACCCCGATCGAATATCCTTATCTTAAATATAATTACAATGTTCCTAGAAATGAACACGGATATGTAGTAGCATTTGGTTCTGTTAATAAGGCACTGAATAAAATTAGAATTCACTTATTTCAGTTTGGTATTTAGTTCGATATTCGGTTTCAAGTTTATTATGCCCACCCCAGTGGATTCGCTTCCATATAAGCACCCTTAAGTAGTAGTTAATTATTTCCTACCTAGATGATCATCGCAGACTGGATCAACATTCCCAATTTCGCAACATAATATGACGGATTTTATTGCCTGGAGTTATACGAAAAATGGTATGTTTTCGCTGCGGTCTGCTTACTCTATGGAGTGGAACTATCAGTATGGGAGCAAACTAAAATTTTCCAATGGGATGGGACGGAGCACACCTACCCTATATGGTGTCAGATATGGAAGTTATCTTGTCCGGCTGATGTCAAAAAAATTTATGGCGGACACTACATGGCACTCTCCCATGTCGGACAACACTCACTAATAGACACATGAACGTCTTGCCCTCTTGCCCTACCTGCTCTCAGGGTGTAGAGATACGAAGCACTTGCTTTTCCTATGTAGAAAAGCGAAGGAGGTTTGGAAAAGGTTAGGGTTGGATATGATTATTGAGAGAGCTCGTGAGATTGATCGTGCTGGAGAGGCAACATTGGAATACCTATTACTCCTTCCAGATCAAGCCTTGCGCATTATGGGGCATGAAAATGATAGAGAAATGATAGCTATCTCAGTTTGGTATATATGATGGGAAAGACGGAAATTAGTGCACCAGGAATTAACTCAAAATGTGACTCAGATCTCAATGGGGATCATAGCTCTTACATATAATTTTGTAAATGCATCATCTTCAAAGGCGTCCATGAAAAAGGGGGGTTGGAAATGTCCTCCTAGGGGATTTGTGAAACTCAATGTTGACGCCTCTTTTGACCTTGACTTGCTGAAGGGTACGATGGGGGCAGTATTGAGAGACGACAAGGGTAGATTTATTGCAGGAGGGAATGGAAAGACGGACTACTGCGCGGATGTTATCATGGCGGAGGCCTTAGCTGTCAAATTTGGCCTAAATTTAGCACAAAGGGCGGGTTGTAATCGCCTAATCATCAACTCTGACAATCTGGAGGTGATTGAGACCATGCAGGACGGAGGACAGTTGATGGGAGCGGCGGTGGCAATCTTCGATGACTGCTATCACTATGCTTGTGATTTTATTATGACTAAATTCGAACGTTGTAATAGAGAGGCTAATAAAGTAGCACATGAATTTGCTAGATTAGCTAGATTTTTTTCGACTTCGGATTGGTTTAAGGAGCCTATTAGTGAAATTGTAACGTTTCTTACAAACGAGGTATTGGTTATTGCTAATGAATAAAATTTCGTTTTAATTCAAAAAAACATTCACAAGGAAGGATGGCGACAATGGATATAAAGTACTAGGCATCCTTCTTCGCCTGCTACCGGTACACGATCATGATGGATATAAATATATGTCGCGATAAGATAATCGGTGGAAATAAATATGGATACAAAATGGCTAATAAGTGGCAACAGTTCTGACAAAATCATCTTCCTTCACAGCTACTGTGATCCGGTAGCATGGAAGAAGGAACCCCATCTATATTTATATACATCATGATCGAACATCCTTGTCTAAATGCAACTGCCGGTTCCTAGCTAGGAGCAGACACATTTTTGTGTGGAAGAATTAGCTTTGTTAGCTGGCACGTTTTGATTGTTAGCAAAGACTATATGCTACAGCTAACCGTCACGATAGATACCCATTACTAAATAACTAAAAAAGATCCTCGAAGAAAAACGGAAAAGAGTGGTTGGCTACTGATCAACTGCTAATTAAGGATGATTTGAACATTGGTCGACTGTAGAACTCTTCATATAGGAGGTACTAAAACATACACTATCTTTCTAGTAGGTTAATGATTGCTTGGTCCATATCGAAAATCCACCACCAAATTCAATTATTTTATATTTTTTTTTAATTTACTGTTCATCCAGGAGCATATGCTCCCGGGAGCCAAAACGCCCCTCCCTGGTCCATATGCAGTACATGATGCAAAAAGATGTGCACACGACCAACGAGCTTAAATTGAGGGGTCATGTCTATAAATGAAACCATTGACATGTAGTAGTGTGTATCCTCCCACAGTAGTGATAAACAATGTTGATTCCATTCCGTCTGGAGTTGCTCATCTCCACACTCGTGCTACTCGTTCCCATGTACTTGTACTTTAGGTCTCGTAGTAGATCAAAGAACCCAGCAGCTCTCCCCATAAACTGGCCAATAATACACATGTTCCCTTCCTTGCTGGTCAACGTCCACAACTTGCTTGACTATTTCACCTTGGTTCTCGCCGGTAACGGTCACAACTTCAGGGCGCATGGCCCACCTGGGACCGGAATGAGGTTCTTCGTTACCTGCGACCCTGCAAACATCCGCCACATCTTCACGACAAACTACACCAACTTCCCCAAGGGCGCGGAGTTCGCTGCCATTTTCGACATCATGGGTGACAGCCTCTTCAACGTCGACGGCGCACGAGCTCTTCGTCCACGAGTGAAGATCCATACTGTACTCAGCAGCCCGCGGTTGGTTGCCAGTATGGAGGCTTGCTGCCGCGACAAGGTGGTGAACAACCTTCTCCCATTGTTTTGCCACATGGCAAGCACCAACGCTCTATTTGACATGCAGGAACTAATGTCAAGGTTTATGTTTGACTTGGCCACTACGGCTCTATTTAGCGTGGACCCTGGCCTTCTTTCCACAGACATGCCGCCCATGGACATCGCAGTTGCCATGGATACGGTCATGGAAGTAGGCTTTTTTCGGCACATGATGCCAGCCTCTTGCTGGAAGGTGATGAGGTGGCTAAACATTGGGCCTGAGAGAAAGCTTGGTGCAGCGCACACAGTACTACGAGTGTTCGTCGCAAAGATGATCGAACGGAGGAACATCGACAAAGTACATGTTAGTAATGATGAGGAACAAGAGGGTGTGGATATTCTGTCTTCCTACATCAACGACCCAGACTTCGCCGACTACGACTTTCTCTGTGCGGGGCTCATTGGCCTCATGCTCGCTCTGCGGGACACGGTTCGCACGACCCTGACATGGATCTTCTACAACCTCGCGCAGAACCCGGACATCATGGCAACTATCCGTAATGAATTGTTACCAATTGCATTACAAAAAGCACCTACGGGTGCGGGTGCCATGGTGATCTTTGAGCCAGAGGAGATCAAGTCTCTGGTCTATCTACGAGCCACCTTGTATGAGACTCTCAGACTCTACCCACCGGCGCCTTTGGAGCGCAAGACGGTGGCCACTGAGGATATCATGCCGAGTGGCCACAAGGTGCATGCAGGTGACACAGTCTTTGTTTCCATCTATTCCATGGGAAGAATGAGGGGCGTGTGGGGTGAGGATTGTCTCGACTATAACCCACACAGATGGCTCTCAAAGGACGGCAACACGCTGAGGTACGTACCGTCTCACAAGTTCTTGTCCTTCAACTCAGGTCCGAGGATATGCCCTGGCAAGGACATTGCGGTTATGCAAATGAAGATCATCATCGCCACAGTGTTGTGGAACTTCGATGTGGAGGTATTAGAAGGGCAGAGCATCCGGCCCAAGTCGTCCTATATACTGCAAATGGAAAATGGGCTCATTGTGAAGCTGAAGAAGCGACAAGCATAACACTAGTCTGTTTATCTATAATAAAAGTACCTACATATTCTGCATGACTCTTTCGAGGTTCAGGGCTTCAATATTGTACTTTATATATGTGTCTTGCTGTATGTATACTATCTGTATATTTACGTATATATGCACTATATCCCTCGGGGCTGAGACGCTTGTCTCAACTCGCACTATCTTAGCTAACAGAAAGAACCGTATGCTTGATTTGATACACACAAAACGTATTCTGCATGGAAACACTTTGCTCTTAGCAGCACACTACCGACTCCAGTTCCTATATATTGTTAGGCTCGCGGCAAGACATCGGTGATTCCAATCTTCTATCTATCTATCTATTATATACTTAAAAACGATAGAAAAGTAACAGTAGAGATTCACCGCTCAAAAAGTTAAGAAATATGAACGGACTAGATTAAGGCAACTTGCCGTAGAAAAAAAAGGAAAGCTTGGCAACGCAGCATATGAGTTGGAATTATGCCTAAGTACAAGTCCAACCGGACATCTATTGACATCAGCAAGTCATTATTTTGTACTACTTGAAAAAAAGTGATGCCGTGCCGGTTTTGACTGGCCAGCCATACAACTTCGGTGTAGAATAGAGTTTTTTAGATCACCACTTCAGTGCAGAATACCGTACCGTAAAGGTGCAATGGTGCAAACAGAAAAGGAAAAAACTTTCCAAACAAAACTGACGAATCAGAGTTTTGTTTCACATGTCACCTACAATAATGTAACCGGAGTCAACCAGGTTCGCACGTGTACGTAGTGAAGGCAAAAGTGGTGCAATCAAGTTCGTAGTATATAAGCTTCCTACAAACTACAAACAATGACATCACTTTGTTGTCATTGGTTAATAATTCATTTGGCTAGCTCATTTGCTTCTTAGCAATATCATAACCACTGGATAAAATTAATTCGTATTACTTCTCAAATAAAAAAGTATACACATGTTTCATCATTCAAAGTAAATAAATATTTGATATTTACATCTCAAATTTCATAAATAGCTAAATTTAAAAATAATATTGAAATTAGCATTTGACTAGGACAAAGATGAGCTGAGATATATGTACTTCACAAAATTCATAAATAGCTAAATTATGAAAATCTATTAAATTATTAAAATAGGAGAAAAGTAATGGCTCACAGTAAGCACATAAAAGAAAACAGCTCGGGTTTAAAGTTTGGAAGACACGTGCAGATAAATCTATAAGCTGACACATACCATCTAAACACGTACATACAAGGGAACTCATAGTCCCAATCCATCACGTATGAAAAAATTACCAAGCATGTTAAACTAAAACATGTCCGACGTCCAGTCAAAGGGGCAAAACATAGCTGATCATACAGACATGAGCAAGAAGACTCAGACGCGGACGCAGGTGGACGTGCTTCAAGTAGATAAGCAAATCACATAAGACAATTTGCTTGCAACTAGGCGCATCACGCATATAAATTTGTTTTCCTTTTTTTTACGAACAGCATGTGGATTTGTTAAACTTGCTATATGTGAATGCATGCATATATACATTATGGTGGCCTTCGATTGGGCTTCAGCTACAGATTCCCAGATTCTAGACCTTTCAAAATCAGAATCCCAAACAGACACGTCAGATTTTTACGTAAGCAACCACCTCATCCGATATCTCAGGACTTGAGGCAAACCATATAACACAGCCAGTTAACTATTTCCATGGGAATTCAGCGGAAACCCCTGTACTTGACAAGCAAGTGAGGGATTTTTTATCTATTGTTTGATTAAATAAATATGTTAAATATATACCGATAAATACATATCATTAGCATTTTTTGTACATCTTTTACATGAAACATAAGTAGAGAAATTTCAGAATAAATTTATTAAAAATATTATAGGTTAAACCTAAGAATACAACTATATTTATTTCAAAATATTGAAATTTGACGTTCTCCTACTCAGTGGAAAAATTATATAGAAAGCTATGTTTCTCAAAATGTATTAGAAGTCTGTATTTATTTATAATTCGTATGAACACCATAAACAACTACTTTTTAATAATCTATAAAATACAAAAAAATAACTAAGAATTGCATAAAAACTGATAAATTGATTTTACTCCATGTGAGTTCTCTAAATAGCAAAATTATTAAATAGTCATGTATAGAAATGAATAGGCACATGAATGTGGAATAATATATAAAATAAATTTCACAATATACTTTACATTTGATAACATTGAATATATAGTGACGAGATATCTAATAACAGAACATGCATCATGTTGATGTATCAACATGCACATGTTGCTTAAATGTATAAACATGCATAGCCAGAAGGGAGCAAGAAAAGAGGTTGAGAAAATGGAGCAGAGAATCAAAAGAAAATTGTGGCTGGAAATGAGATGGATGGAGGAACATAATTATGTTTTAGTCCTCTGTAAGAAAATCCTATGGGCTCTAAGGTACAAGAAAGACCGGAAGAAAAATATATAAGAATGAAGAAAATTACAATTTCACGACAATCTACCTTTGTTACACACCAATGTTTCTTACAAGCAACTTGATGTATCTTTATTTAGTAAATTCCATTTGTGCACCTGATTTTGATTGAAACTGATAGTGAAAATATTATGGTTACACAGTTCTCAATAATTTAAAGTACCCACATAACAACACTTTAATAATATAAATATGATGGAAAGTAAGACATAAATTTATGATATTTAGCTAATCTAGCCGCGCAAATGCGCGGGTAACCCAGCTAGTTATATTATTACAGACAGTAAAACTCAGCTAGCCATGGCTTTTCCACAGTGTTTTAAGTTTGTCAGCCGTCCGCTCTCCCGTATGAACACATAAGATTGTCGGGTCGTTACAGTGTTGCGCGTCATGGCCGCCTCAACATATCAGGGCCGCTGCTCTGGGAGCTTGTACATAGCGCTCACTGCAAGCACTACAATCGGGTCGCCCGCAGGCGCACACGTCCATACTTCTCCCTCTCGCTGGTAGCCAAGTACGTACTCCCTCCGTCCGGAAATACTTGTCGCCAAAATGAATAAAAGGGAATGTATCTAGATGTATTTTAGTTCTAGATTCATCCCTTTTTATCCATTTTGATGACAAGTATTTTCGGACGGAGAGAGTATGTTTTGGGAGTTTTCTCCCTTTTTGGATGGGCCGGCCCCATTACCTTCGGCCGCTTACTTCTGTAACGTAGACAAATAGGTATGATTTCGGGGTGTTGTCCTTTTTTTCTACGGCACTAAAAAAACTTAAAAATGTATGCAAATTTGAAAAATGTTTAAAAACTCAGCTAGCTACGACTTCGCATAGTGTTTGAAGTTCATCGGCCGCTGGATCTCCCATGTGAACGCACAGGATTGTTGGCTGGTTACAAAGCTGCGCGTCACTGCCACCTCAACATATCTGGGCCGCTGCTCTGGGAGCTTCTATATAGAACTCGCTAGTAGCGTAGTGCGCATATGTCCAGACATCCCTCTCGCTGGTCGCGCGTGGGGTGAGCCGACCCCATTACCTTCCGTTGGTGACTTCTATTTATTTATTTTTTTCAAGAAAACTTTGAATATATTCATCTTCTATCATGGCAGTACAACAAACACTAGAAATAATAAAAATTACATCCAGATCCGTAGACCACCTAGCGACGACTACAATCACTGAAGCGAGCCAAAGGCGCGCCGCCGTTATCACCCCTCCCTCGCCGGAGTCGGGCACAACTTGTTGTAGTAGACAGTAGGGAAGTCGTCGTGCTAAGGCCCCGTAGGACCAGCGCACCAGAACAGCAACCGTCGCTGATGAAGAATAACGTAGATCGAAAGGATCCAACCTGAGGACACACGAACATAGACGAACCACAATCAGATCCGAGCAAATCCATCGAGGATAGATTCGCCGGAGACACACCTCCACACGCCCACCAACGATGCTAGACGCACCACCGGAACGGGGACTAAGCGGGAAGACCTTTATTCCATCTTCAAGGAGCCGTCGCCGTCTCGTCTTCCTGAGTAGGACACAAACCCTAACAAATCTTAAAGAAACGACTAACAACGGAGCCCTCCCGTCGGCCCTTGCCAGGATCCACCGCGCCCCCATGGCCCTAGGGCCACCGGAAACGAGGCGGACCTGCAGCAGAGCCGGCGAGAGGCACGAAGCGGGAAGACCTTTATTCCATCTTCAAGGAGCCGTCGCCGTCTCGTCTTCCTGAGTAGGACACAAACCCTAACAAATCTTAAAGAAACGACTAACAACGGAGCCCTCCCGTCGGCCCTTGCCAGGATCCACCGCGCCCCCATGGCCCTAGGGCCACCGGAAACGAGGCGGACCTGCAGCAGAGCCGGCGAGAGGCACGAACCCAAGCTTTTCTTGGAAGAGGAGGCGGCGGCTGGAAAGAGTTCGGACTTTTCAAGAACAGCCCAGAAGTAGCTTCGTATCTATGATTTTGTTTTTTCTCTACCATACTAAAAATTGTAAAAATGTAAAAAATGTACGCAAATTAAAAAATGTTCATCAGTTTGAATATTTTTTCCAGATTTGACAAATGTTCATGTATTCAAAAAATTATCAGGAATTCAAAAAATGTTAGTGATTTTCAAAACTTCAAGAAGTTTAAAAATATTCACAGATTAAAAGTTTATGAATTCAAAAAAGTTGGTAAATTCAGAAAAACTTCATGAATTCAGAAAATGTTCACAAAATTCAATAATATTTGAATTTATAAAAATATAAAAAATGTTCAACGTATTAAAAATTGTGAATTGTTTTTTCATGAAATTCAAGAAAAGTTAGTGAATTCAAAAGAGCTTCATGATTTCAAAATATAAACCCAAATTCAAGACAGCTTACTTATTTCAAAATATAAACCCAACATACAAAAGAAGTTCACAAATTCAGAAACTATTCGTGACTTTAGAAAAAATTTGTGAATATGAGAAGTGTTTGTAAATTCAACATATGTTCATGAGTTTGAAAAACATTCGCTTATTTGAATAATATTAATAAATTTAAAAAGTTTGTGAAAAAAATTATGAATTAAAAACATGCAAATTTGAATGACATTGACTAATTTTAAAGAAATTTGTGAAATTCAAAAAATCCTGGATCTCGAAAAATTTTTGCAAAAAAATTAAAAAGGTTTGCGAATTTGAAAAATGAAAAATAAAAGGAATAAAAGTAAAAATGCAAAAGAAATGCTGACGAAACAAAGTAATAGAAGAAACAGTAGGGAAAAAGGAATGACAATTGACAGAAAAAACAACTAGAAAAAAACCCGGCCCGTAAGCTTCCCAAAACCAGTTGGGAAGCTCTCGAAAAATTCACCAATCCCGCTCGAGAAGAACTCTTCATAGCCCATAGTCTTTGATGGGCTGGCCCATGCCAATGATCATGTGGGCGATCACAATGATAGGCAATACGTATCAATTGTGTGCTGCTCCCGTGACCGACCAAGGCGCCCTCTCATCGAACGGGGTGAGAAAATACCCGCTTGCGCTTTTTTCACAGAGGTTTGCACGATCTGGCTGGCCCTACACACTCATAACTTGTTTGATGATTCTCAAAAATTCATACCCTGTTTGATGTAAAGCGAGATTTCTGGAGGCCGGCGGTGCTGGAATCACGGTATCAGGGAAGCTTTACTGTTCCCCTTCCTTCTATTATTTCATTGATGGCGAGTTGTCGGCGTTGGTTGAATCAGTCCCGCCTCTACCTCATTTGTCTATTGGGATGTCAAGACGCCATATCTTTTGGCCACTCCCCTTCCCCTTTTCCATCCACGAGTGATCGTCATACTGGCAGTGGTTCTGCTCTCCCCTTCCATGATGGTATGTATGTGACATCATCTGCTCTTCACTCTCGCGGCTACTCGATGGCCGAGGAACAATGACGTTGCCCAGTGCTGGCTTCTTTGAGATGTGAGTGTAAAAGTAGTTGATTTGATTGATTCATGGTGTTTTGGTTTTATTTTCATTGCGCCTACATATCCTGTACAACTGGACCCTGTTTTCCTCCGCATGTATGTGATGATTGGTTGGTCTTCTTTCCTGTCAGTGTTTCCTTAGGATGCCGCAGTGGAATTTTGTACTACCCGGATTATTCTGAGATAACGGAGTAATACCCTGTAAGGGCATCTCCAACAATGAGCCGCAAATTTGCTCTTGCATATGTCTGCGTACAAGGGGACCAATCCAAGGACACGGGTGCGGGAGCCGGGGATCCTGTAGCGACCAGACCTCAGACAGTCTGATCTCTATGCTCCGGTGTCATCCCTGGATCAGTAATGCTGACACCACACAGTACTCGGAGGATTTATAGCAGAGTAGCAATCACACACTTATTACATCGAGTGTCTCAAAAGAGAACTTATTACAATAAATATGGCTTAAGGCCATCTAATAACGGTAACAGCGGAAGGCTTGGAAGATAAGTGAGTCCATCAACTCCAACGGCATCACTGAGTATAGAACCACGACCTAAAAACTCCTTAATCGTCGTCTGAAAAGTCTGCAACATTAACGTTGCAGCCCGAAAACGGGTCAGCACATGGAATATGCTGGCAAGGTAACACATAGAGAGTAATGGAAAGAAACAGCTATACTACATGCATATTTGGCCGGTGGAAAGCTCTATGGTTACTGTTTTGCTCGCTCTTCAGAAGTTTGTCTTTCTCTTTATACTTGAATTTGGAGCATGACATAACAGAAGAATCAAAACTTCTATATCTATCCATCGTTAATGAAGAACCTTGTCTAAATTACATTTTGTAAGCTCCACGGAAAGGAAGAGCTACAGTTACTGTCTATTTAACACGTTGGCTCACATTCTCTATGTGTGTCTCATATGTGTGGGCTCTTCTCGTTTTTGTAACACCATTGCCATGTTGCGGAGTTTTATTATATGTGGTGTTGTAGACTAGAGAAGGGGAACTATTGCTACAGAGGCACATGCACGAGTGTGGGATAGTTAGGCCTTTCTAGTGGCATTGCGGTTGCGCTCGATGGTGTCTACGCATGGCTGGGTCCGTGAAGGGAGATGTTCTTTCGGGTGTGCGCACCATACTGCTCCCACTAGAAACCAATGCCTAAAGTTAACATATAAAAATAGAAAAATTGGAGGATCTATGTGACTGCTAGTTCTATAAAAAAAGTTATATACTTGTACAATATTACTAGATTATTTTGATTTTCTGTTCAGGTTTTATGCCCACCCAAATCGATTGGCTTTCATATTGACCCTAGTAGTTAATTATTCCCACTCCCTCATTTCTTAAATATAAGTCTGTTTAGAAATTTCAACATGGACTAAATACAGATGTATATAGACGTATTTTAGAGTGTAGATTCATTCATTTTTCTTTGTATTTAGTTCATTTTATTATAATTTCAAAAAAATCCTTATATTTAGGAACAATGGGCGTACATTGGTATTCATTGGACCGACATCGTGGGTAGAGGGTCACAATGGACATTAGATAATCCTTTTAGTCCTTTTTACTCTACATATTAGATTTATGTGAAGTCAAACATTGCAAAGTTTGACCATATTTATTTTAAAAAGTATCAACATCAAGAATACCAAATATACATACTTTGAAACTATATTTCATAATGAACATAAAGTATTGATTTGGCTTCGTGAATGTTTATACTTTTTTCTGGAAGTTCGGTCAAAGAAAAGATACATTGACTTCAGACAAAACTTATATGTAGACCAAAAAGGACCAAAGGGAGTACTTGTCATTTCTTTCTTTGCTTGCTACCAGCCTATGATCATGATGGATATAAATATATATCACTATAGTGATAATAGTATCGATAACGACGTAAATAAATATGGACCGCACTGGATGGGTCCTAATAACTTCAACAAAACCAGCTTCCATCACTACTAATGTAGCTGGTCCCGATAGCTTGTGGGAAGCAAACCATTTACGTTTATATCCAGCGTGATCAAAGATGTAACATTACACAATCCTTGTGTTTAAACTTACTTAAGGGTCCTGCATGGTTCTTCCCAGGCCTGGAATCTCAGTATTGTATTTATATACATGGATTGCTATTTATATGATAAAATAATAAGGACCTATGTTTAAATTTATATCTATTATTTGCATACATTTTCTGTTGAGTCGGGGACAAGGATGAGGATCGAAGGATAGCTTGCCTCGGAAGCATTTTCTGTCTCTCTTGGACGGAGGAGTGGGCATAGTTGGCCTGGTTGTGGATGTGCTTTGTATTTTGTCTTGTTGATGCACTCATGGTTTCTACTTAGAATCAATCGAGAGGCCATACCTAGATTATTAGCATTTTTGTTTGATTGAGCTGTATGTAATCAGACAGGTTTAGGTCGCTATTCAAGTTGAGTGAATGAATGCGCACCAGCTCCATGAACATTCGTCCTCATTGAGCCCACCTATCAACTCCACTAGTACCACATTTTAGACATTAGCAATGAGAGAGAGACACACACAGAGAGAGAGAGACGAAGCCATCTAATGTATGGCAAGAACAAATGTTATACAGTTGGCTTTGATATATGGGACCCCTTTGATAGTTTGTTTATCACTTTTGGATACTAATTATTTTCTAAGGAAATGTCATTTATCGCATGTGGAATCAACATCTGTTTTGAAGGAGAGTCATGAAGGATATACATTTCTTTCTTCTGTTGCTATCGACCTACGACCACCATGGTCTTAAATATACACCACGATCAAAGTTTTAAATAGTGCCGAGATAGCGTGCTATATATTTAAAATTATGACCAATATACATAATAATATGGATCACCATGAAATAAATATGAATCGCAATAAATAATAAGTAATAATAACATCGACAGCAAAATATCTTTCTTTGCTGCTTCTATGACCGGGTAACAAGCGAGAAATGAGCACTCTATATTTTAAGCATCATGGTCATAGATCCTTGTGTGAATACAACCGTAAGTTATCTCCAAATACACATATTTGTAATAATGGCATTACTGTCCATTACAAACTTGACACTCAATTAACCAAGAATTTATTTTGCTTTGGAGTCCAATGTTCTTTTTCACGTTTTCTATGCTCACCCGGTGGGCCATTTAGGTACGGGCGGGAATAAAACCTAACACTGATACTGTACTATATGAATTATCTGTTGTTGCAGTCAATAGCTATTTTTTGTCTTCATTTTTGATTAACTGGATCTAACACTGATGATGTCGGTTGCTTGCGCGTGTGGCCATCCGGTGGCATGTGACGTCGTGGTTGTGTCACATGTCGGTGGCCAGGTTGGCCGGTGATGCCCATGTCATGTGGGTTGGGTTGTAACGGTATTAGCCCGGTTTTCTATCAATTAACCAGGCAATTCTCTTCTCCTTAATCAATGAAAATGGCAAATCTTTTGCCTTGTTTCAAACAGTTAAGTAAGGACTCAAAGTAACATGCCCACATGTAGATATTATTTCCTAATTAAATAGATATTCCTTGCATGTTGAATAAACATGGGAGCGGGGGGAGGGTCATAATCAATAGGACCAGCCTATGATCATGATGGATATAAATATATATCACTATAGTGATAATAGTATCGATAACGACGTAAATAAATATGGACCGCACTGGATGGGTCCTAATAACTTCAACAAAACCAGCTTCCATCACTACTAATGTAGGCGGTCCCGATAGCTTCTGGGAAGCAAACAATTTACGTTTATATCCAGCGTGATCAAAGATCCTTGCCTAAATTCAACTTTTAACTTCCATGAAAAAGATACCATAGTTTGACTAGTAGCTCTAAAGGTTCATTAACTGGCAAATTTCTAATTTTCATAGTTTCAGAAAGAATAGATACGGCTAAGTATATATCTCAAGATGGACATCCACCACCAAATAAGTAAAAAAGATTATTGTATTTCCTGATCGGATAGTGATTGGCTACTGACCAAGTGCTAATTAAGTATGATTTAGAGACTTTTCTCAAGCATATAACTACCTTTGTTAGAGCTACAAATATAATATTCTAGTTGCTAGCTAATTATTGGTTAGTCAACACGCACTTCATAATGCGAAAGAACGTTCACATCAATGGACTTAGATCGAGGGAACTTCTCTATAAATGAAGCCATCGCCATCTTCGATCACAGGATGCATAAATCAAATTAGTACGACAGTAGCATATCCCCCACTACCCTCGTGATAATATTGTCAATTAGTTGCTCGCAAGAGTTGCTCATCTCCACTCTCCTGCTACGTGTCCCTATGTACATCTACTTTGGTATAGTAGTAGATCAAAGAACAAAACAACGCTTCCCACAGACTGACCAATATTGCACATGCTACCTTCCTTCCTGGCCAACGCCCACAACTTGCGTGACTATCTCATCATACTCCTTGCCGATTCAGGCCACAACTCCAGGGTACATGGCTAGGTCAGTAGCGGGATGCGGTTACTCATCACCTGTGACCCCACGAATGTCCAACACATCTTCACCACAAACTATACCAACTTCCCCAAGGGAGCAGAGTATGCCGCTATCTTTGATATCATGGCTGGCAGCCTCTTCACCATTGATTGTGCACTGTCTCTACATCCACGCGCAAAAATCAAGAGCTTGCCTATCAGCCCGTGGTTGGTTTCTATAATGGCAACTTGTTAGTATGACAAGTTGGAGAACACCCTTCTCCCATTCTTTGCCGACCTGGCAAGCAGCAGCGACGGGCCTCGGTTCGCTCTGCTTTGGCCCAAGCCTACCGGTGATGGGCCTCGTTTTGCTCGCTCTTCAGAAGTTTGTCTTTCTCTTTATACTTGAATTTGGAGCATGACATAACAGAAGAATCAAAACTTCTATATCTATCCATCGTTAACGAAGAACCTTGTCTAAATTACATTTTGTATACTCCATGGAAAGGAAGAGCCACAGTTACTATCTATTTAACGTGTTGGGTCACATTCTCTATGTGTGTCTCATATGTGTGGACTCTTCTCATTTTTGTAACACCATTGCCGTGTTGCAAAGTTTTATTATATGTGGTGTTGTAGACTAGAGAATGGGGGAAACTAATGCTACAGAGGCGCATGCACGAGTGTTGGATAGTTTGGCCTTTCTGGTGGCATTGCGGTTGCGCTCGATGGTGTCTACGCATGGCTGGGGCGGTGACGGGAGATGTTTTTTCGGTGTCCGCACCACACTGCTCCCACTAGAAACCAATGCCTAAAGTTTACATATAAAAATAAAAAAATTGGCGGATCTATGTGACTGCTAGTTCCATAAAAAAGTTATATATTTGTAGTATATTACTAGATTATTTTGATTTGTTGTTCAGGTTTTATGCCCACCCAAATCGATTGGCTTTCATATGGACCCTAGTAGTTAATTATTCCTATTCCCTCCGTTCTTAAATATTATTCTTTTTAGAGATTTCCATATGGACTAAATACACATGTATATAGACGTATTTTAGAATGTAGATTCATTCATTTTGTTTTGTATTTAGTTCACTAATCGTTAACCCGTGCATCTACACGGGCTTGCAACTTTAATGTTAGATACAACAAAGTTGTTCCAAATTAGCAAAGCCTGACAATAATATGAATATCTGGATATGGGTTATTGTTGCCACTGATGCATGTTTGTCTTTGTTGGATTCCCAATAAATTTTATGATGTTAAAAATGGTTTTTTTTCTATCACAGGTACTGTTTTTTTAAGGACGCTATCTTTTCTGTTTGAGGAACGGATGGGTTTTTCTTACAACCTTGGAATTGTCACAAGCCAATGTTTGGATGGGGACATTTATGTTTGGCAAGATTTCTTTTTATCAGATATAAATTTTCAATTCAGTGGTCTACTTAGTTTTGATGACTTGAACGATCCGGCCATATACAGGAGCCGTGGTTGCCTAAAAAATGTACGGGAGCCAATGTACATGCTTTCTCTTTTTTGGGAGAGATGCTTTTTTTTCTAATTGGCAAGAAGGCTTTCACTACTAGCTGTTTGTAACGGAAGGGGCCTTTTTTGAGACGGAGACTATCTCCTTTCTCTTTTTCTTTTTTTTTGATGTTTTCTCTTTTTTTAAGGAGCGATGCAACTCCTTTTTTAATTGCAGAAGAGTTTCACGAATCCTGCATGTCAAAAAAGATGTCTCATGGATCTTATAGAGTTTTTTTTACATCTAAGATCATATATACTCCCTCCGTATCTTTATCTAAGATGTATTATTTTGAACATGGTGACCAAGGCGCACAATTATAGAGGTCTTATGACAAAAGTACCCTTGGCAAATTTGTTGGTTAGTGGCAAGTAAATCCTTGAGTGCAAGAAAGTAAGAGATACATGCAATCTAGAGAGAGATAGTTTTCTTCTTTTGATACAAGGACATACAAAGGAAATCAGGATAGAGATACTTTCCTCTTTCTAGAGGGATAAAAAGGGAATTACGAGGAATTAGAGCAAATGCACCTTACATTGTGAAATTTAATGAAAAAACTAATACACCTAATATAAAGGAATTGAGGGAGTATAGAGTAATTATGGAAGGACTTTATCATTTGCTTTAAAGGAATATATGGATTTTTTTTCGAAACATTGGCCGTGTCATATGTCTTTTTGGACGGCCGGAACCATCTGTGTTATGCAAGTTTTCTTCTTATCTTGGACTTAATTTTACAATCCAACGGTTTAATTGATTATGATGGTGTGTCTTAATTAAAACGCTTGAAAGGTGCCTCTAATTAGTAAATATATAAGATTCTATTAGAATCTCTAAAATGGCTTACATTTAGAAACAATGGGTGTACCTTGGTATTCAACGCAGGTTGGATCGACATTCGTGGGTAGAGGGTCACGATGGATATAAGATACTCTCTCCAGTTTTTTTACTTTACGTATTAGATTTATGTCAAGTCAAACGTTGCAAAAAGTTTAACCAAATTTATATTAAAAAGTATCAACATCAACAATACCAAATATATGTGTACTATGAAACTACTTTTCATAATCTATATCTATATCTATTAACAAAAGGATTAACACTTCATGAATTTCAAGATGATATGTCGGCTCAGTCTTTCGGATGTGCTCATAGGGGTAGGATGTGCATGTGTGCGTTCATAGGGGTGAGTGTATGCGCGTGTATATGAGCGCTTGCGTCTGTGCTGTGTTCAAAAATAAATAAAAGGACTAAAGCTTCTTCCTCCCTAATTTTCGTTCGTTATTAGTTTCACCCGTCAATGCTCGTTTCGTCCGTCGTCGGTGAGTATAATTCGTCCGAGCCGGGTGAACTGAGCCCGCCCGTGCGCTCTGGCCCACCTATCATGTTTGAAGCAAAAAATACATGCCCATGAGAGGATTCAATCCCCAAACCTAACGTCCAACAGATAATGGCACAGCCAACCGAACTAGTTGTGTTATTTGAAGAAACAAAGGTAGTGTAGATTCAGTTGTTAAATAGTCCCATCTTGCTCCCTCAAATCCAATCTACCCAATATGCATACATCTTTAATCTCCTTGGTATATCAAGAAGCCATCTAGCGAACATAGTGAAGTGTGGGTCTCATGTTTCCTCAAGATCAAGATGGAAAGAAGGGATTTCCGTGATTGACAAAAAAATAGGAAGGTGGGAACCTGTCCGGTAATAAGAAGGAAAGGA
>NW_024116823.1:0-17829 GCF_003073215.2 Triticum urartu
TGCTCCATGGTATGCTGATTATGCTAATTACATTGTTGCTAAATTTATACCACCTAGTTTCACATACCAGCAAAAGAAAATGTTTTTCTATGATTTAAGACATTACTTCTGGGATGACCCACACCTTTATAAAGGAGTAGATGGTGTTATTAGACGTTGTGTAC
Source organism: Triticum urartu (assembly GCF_003073215.2). Lineage (NCBI taxonomy): Eukaryota > Viridiplantae > Streptophyta > Magnoliopsida > Poales > Poaceae > Triticum > Triticum urartu. The sequence continues at coordinate 165 of NW_024116823.1, forward strand.
CTTAGCATGAACAGGAACAGATCCTACGCAAGTGTCGCTCCGAGGCTTATGGAGGACACCACGCTGGAGATAGAACTGCACATAAGGTATTGCAATCCGGTTTTTATTGGCCTACTCTCTTCAAAGATGCCCATAAGTTTTTCTTGTCTTGTGATGAATGTCAAAGAATTGGTAATATTAGTAGACGTCAAGAAATGCTTATGAACTATTCACTTGTTATTGAACCATTTGATGTTTGGGGCTTCGATCATATGGGATCGTTTCCTTCCTTTAATGGGTATATGCATATTCTAGTTGCCGTTGATTACGTTACTAAGTTGGTAGAAGCTATTCCAACTAGTTGTGCTGATCATAACACCTCTATTAAGATGCTTAAAGAAGTCATTTTTCTGAGCTTTGGAGTCCCTGGATACTTAATGACTGATGGTGGTTCACATTTTATTCGTGGTACCTTTCGTAAAATGCTTGCTAAGTATGATGTTAATCATAGAATTGCATCTCCATATCACCCATGGTCTAGTGGTCAAGTAGAACTGATTAATAGAGAGCTCAAATTAATATTGCAAAAGACTGTTAAAAGATCTACAAATAATTGGTCCAGGAAACTTGATGATGCATTATGGGCCTATAGAACTGTATATAAAAATTCTATGGGTATGTCTCCATATAAAATGGTTTATGGAAAAGCATGTCACTTACCTCTCGAACTAGAACATAAGTCATATTAGGCCACTAAAGAGCTCAATTATGATTTCAAACTTGCCGGTGAGAAGAGATTATTTGACATTAGCTCACTTGATGAGTGGAGAACCTAGGCCTATGAAAATGCCAAACTGTTTAAAGAAAAGGTTAAAAGATGGCATGACAAAAGGATACAAAAACGTGAGTTTAATGTAGGTGATTATATATTGTTATACAACTCTCGTTTAAGATTTTTTGCAGGAAAATTCCTCTCTAAATGAGAAGGTCCTTACGTCATCGAGGAGGTCTATCGTTCTGGTGCCATAAAAATTAACAACTTCAAAGGAACAAATCCGAGGGTGGTGAACGGTCAAAGAATCAAACATTATATCTCAGGTAACCCCATAAATGTTCAAACTAATGTTATTGACACCGTAACCCCGGAGATGTATATAAGGGACACTTTTCAAAACGTTTCAGACTCTGATAAGGAATAGGTATGTGGTACGGTAAGTAAACCGACTCCAAAACTGTTCTAATAGCAATTTTTCTCCGTTTTGGTATATTTAAGAAAATAGGAAAATAAGAAGCAGTCTGGAAAGGACACGAGGCGTCCACGAGGGTGGAGGGCATGCCCTACCCCCTGGGTGCGCCCCTTGCCTCGTTGGCACCTCGTGTGTCCTCCGGACTCCGTTTTCTTGCACGATACTTCTTTTGGTCGGTAAAAATTCATTATATAATCTCAAAGGTTTTGACCACCATACCACGCAAATATCTCCTATTTTTGTTTCGAGTTGTTTTCTGATAGATCTAAATTACCATGATGTCTTCAAGCACCCCCAAGGATAAGTTTTTCGAGAGGGTCATCAACCCTTACCTCGCGGAGGTGCTGCAACACACTCAAACCATTGAGTTGCGTGAGGGGGTGGTGCACATCCGCGACGTTGAGGGGCCAAGGAGGACCAGAAGCGTGGAGACAAGACTCGAAGCAATGGATCAACAAGTTTTCAAGTGCCAGGGGATGGTGGAACGCGGACTCGATGCCAACCACATGATGATCGCGGAGTTCACCAACAATCACAAGCTGAATGCCAAAAACATTGGGGAGACCATCTTCAATCTTCACGAGAAAATCGAGCACCTCCAAGCCCAGATCTATGACCTGCAAAACCAAAACTGTGAGTGTATGAATATATATTCAAGAGGATGAGTTTGGCTGCAGATTTGAGTATCCCGGAGACTCGATTATCCTTCTATGATGGTGAGCCTATGCCTTGGAAGATGGACGACAAGTCTACATCATCAACAACTCCATCATCACAACCAAAGGAGAACTGAGTATCGGGTATGGGCACTCCCCTTGGCAACTGCCAAGCTTGGGGGAGTGACCCGGTATCGTATCACCATCACACATTTATCTTTACCATTTTTCTTATTTCGATCCTTTTGGTTATATCTTGATCTAGTAGAATAAAGTTCAGTAAGATCTAGCTTTGAGTTTTAGTATTGATCCTTATCTATGTAATCGAGTCCGTGAGCTATATATAATAAAGATTAGTTTTGAGTCGAGGGCTTAATTATCTTGCTATGATCCTGAGGGAATAAAACAAAAGAGAAAGAATAAAAAAATAAAGAGATCATATTGATCTTATGAAGAGTAGTGACTTCACATATAAAGAGTAAGATGAATAAAAGTTGTTGAGAGCTGACAAACATAATTTTGGTCATCGTTGCAATTAATAGGAAGTAATAAACAAAGAGAGGTTTTCACATATAAATATACTATCTTGTACATCTTTTATGATTGTGAGCACTCATTAAAATATGACATGCTAAAAAGTTGATGTTGGACAAGGAAGACAATGTAATGGGTTATGTTTTCTTTCATCCGAAATAAATTATATTGTCATGGATCATCCAACATGTTGAGCTTGCATTTCCCTCATGCTAGCCAAATTCTTTGCACCAAGTAGAGATACTACTTGTTCTTCAAAATATCCTTAAACCCAGTTTTGCCATGAGAGTCCATCATATCTGCCTATGGATTGAGTAAGATCCTTCAAGTAAGTTGTCATCGTTGCAAGCAATAAAAATTGCTCTCTAAATATGTATGATCTATTAGTGTGGAGAAAATAAGCTTTATATGATCTTGTTATGTTGAAGAAATAAAAGCGATGGACTTCATAATAAAGGTACATATCACAATTGGCAATATAAAGTGACGTTCTTTTGCATTAAGATTTTGTGCATCCAACCATAAAAACACATGACAACCTTTGCTTCCCTCTACGAAGGGCCCATCTTTTATTTTTTGTCCTATACCTTATACAAGAGTCATGGTGATCTTCACCTTTCCTTTTTACATTTTATCCTTTGGCAAGCACTGTGTGTTGGAAAGATCCTGATATATATAGCTATTTGGATGTGGGTTTTCATAAACTATTATTGTTGACATTACCCTTGAGGTAAAAGGTTGGGAGGCAAAACTATAAGCCCCTATCTTTTTATGTGTCCGATTAAAGCTTCAAACCCATAAGTATTGCATGAGTGTTAGCAATTGTGGAAGACTAAATGATAGTTGAGTATGTGGACTTGCTGAAAAGCTCTTATATTGGCTCTTTCCGATGTTATGATGAATGACAATTGCTTCAATGACTGAGATTATAGTTTGTTAGTTTTCAATGAAGTTTCTGATTCATACTTGACATTGTGAATATATTGTTACTTTAGCATAAGAAATCATATGACAATATATATACATATATATATATATATGTGTGTGTGTGTGTGTGTGTGTGTGCGTGTTCCTGTTATAAGAATGATCATGATGCCCTCATGTCTATATTTTATTTTATCGACACCTATATCTCTAAACATGTGGACATATTTTTCGATATCGGCTTCCGCTTGAGGACAAGCGAGGTCTAAGCTTGGGGGAGTTGATACGTCCATTTTGCATCATGATTTTATATCGATATTTATTGCATTATTGTCTGTTATTATACATTATGTCACAATACTTATGCCTTTTCTCTCTTATTTTACAAGGTTTACATGAAGAGGGAGAATGCCGGCAGCTGAAATTCTGGGCTGGAAAAGGAGCAAATATTAGAGACCTATTCTGCACAACTCCAAAAGTCTTAAAACTCCATGAAAGTCAGTTTTGGAATATATTAAAAATATTGGGAGAAGAAAGCACCAGAGGGGGGCCACACCCTGTCCACGAGGGTGGGGGCGCGCCCTACACCCCTGGGAGCGTCCCCCTGCCTCGTGGGCCCCCTGGCAGGCCTCCGGTGCCCATGTTTTGCTATATGAAGTCTTTCACCCTGAAAAAAATAAGGAGGAAGCTTTCGGGATGAAGCGCCGCCGTCTCGAGGTGGAACCTTGGCGAAACCAATCTAGGGCTTCGGCGGAGCTGTTCTGTCGGGGAAACATCCCTCCGGGAGGGGGAAATCATCACCATTGTCATCACCATCGATCCTCTCATCGGGAGGGGGTCAATCTCCATGAACATCTTCACCAGCACCATCTCATCTCAAACCCTAGTTCATCTCTTCTATCCAATATTTCTCTCAAAACCTCATATTGGTACCTGTGGGTTGCTAGTAGTGTTGATTACTCTTTGTAGTTGATGCTAGTTGGTTTATTTGGTGGAAGATCATATGTTCAGATCCTTTATGCATATTAATACCCCTCTGATTATGAACATGAATATGATTTGTGAATACTTATACGTTTGTTGCGGAGGACATGGGAGAAGTCTTGCTATAAGTAGTCATGTGAATTTGGTATTCGTTCGATATTTTGATGAGATGTATGTTGTCTCTCCTCTAGTGGTGTCATGTGAAGGTCGACTACATGACACTTCACCATTGTTTGGGCCTAGGGGAAGGCATTGGGAAGTAATAAGTAGATGATGGGTTGCTAGAGTGACAGAAGCTTAAACCCTAGTTTATGCGCTGCTTCGTAAGGGGCTGATTTGGATCCATATGTTTCATGTTATGGTTAGGTTTACCTTAATACTTCTTTTGTAGTTGCGGATACTTGCAAAAGGGGTTAATCATAAGTGGGATGGTTGTCCAAGGAAGGGCAGTAACCAAGCACCGGTCCACCCACATATCAAATTATCAAAGTAATGAACATGAATCATATGAGCATGATGAAAACTAGCTTGACGATAATTCTCATGTGTCCTCGGAGCGCATTCCTTTATATAAGAGTTTGTCCATGCTTGTCCTTTGCTACAAAAAGGATTGGGCCACCTTGGTGCACCTTGTTTACTTTTATTACTTGTTACCCGTTACGAATTTCCTTATCACAAAACAATCTGTTACCAATAATTTCAGTGCTTGCAAAGAATACCTTACTAAAAACTGCTTTTCATTTCCTTCTGCTCCTCGTTGGGTTTGACACTCTTACTTTCGAAAGGACTACGATAGATCCCCTATACTTGTGGGTCATCAGATCTCCATTCTTCCTCCTCTAGATTTAGTTAACCTATCGAGCATTATCCCTGATGTTTGTTTCCACTTGCGCCAAGGTGCTACTCCAACAACAAACATAGGAAGTGTTAATGTATATCAAACTGTGAAACTACATATAAAAAAGCTTGCAACTGTAACTTGACTCCAGCAACTACCTTCTTCCTATTGAAGCTCACAAAGTTCATCTAATCTTGCCAACTCCTCTTGTGTCAAGAGTGCTTCAGAAGTAGTGTCAAGTGGCAAGGGAGCTTGGGAACGTGCTGCTAGCTGAGTTGATCAATGAGTAAATCGTGCAGCTGGTGGTATGGTGGAAGGTGTTGCAACAACTAGGGTTGTCTCTGCTTGTTTGGTGGCAGCTATTTGTTTCTGTTTAGCTTGCTCTGCAGCTCGCACTACAAAAAAAGAAACATCCGTGATAGGGAGGCAGGGGAACGACTTTGACAAGGGCGGCGACGCCGTCGGCATGCCGGCTGCAGCATGAAGGCAGGAACTTTACGGGCCTGGTATGTTCCTGCTATTGCGTCCGGTCAAGTACCGTCGTTGACGGCGGAGGTGGGGCCCTCCCGTGTGCCGATGGTGCTGTTGCCCTAGTCCCGGCTCCTCTTCTTCATTGTGCAGGCCATGCTTCATGGTGCCGTGGTGAGATAGCATGGGAAGCTTCTTGACCGGGTTGGCGCAGGGTGGTGGTCGGTTTGGTGGCGAGCTCCGGAGTGCCTGAGGTGGAGGTTGGGATCGGGAGAAATCCATATTGGCTTGGCCGACACCGACGCGGTAGCGCATGAGGGTGCCGTCGGACCTTCGTGGAGGGCTTCGGGGCTACCATTCCTCTCTCCTCACCGCGTACCGGCCAGGGGAAACCCTTGGCAGCAACGTCGTCATCGTCATGTCCCTTCTTGGAGGTGTTGATTGGTATCGGCTCTTCGGAGGCTCGGAGCTTGGTGGGCGATCTCCGGTGGATGCAGCGGTCATAAGACTTCTTCGTTTTTTGTCGATCCGCCATTGTCGGCATTTGTTTCTCTTGTATTTTCTTTTTCATTTCTTTTGAACGTGACTGTGCTGCTTTTGCCCCAACACCTATCTTTGGCTCTCTCGGTTGGTTGCTTTTGTATACAAAGCGGGGAACCCTTTTTCGATAAACATACATACATGCATACATATATACATACAAGAGAACAAAGAGACATATAGGTGTCACAATTCTATTGGATGGAAAAATTGACTGAAAGCCAATTAGATTTCAGTCAGATGTTAAATAGACTGTTCCATTTTATCAAAGGAAACGAGACAACACACAGAAATTGCTCATGCGAATCAAACGCGTTCGTTTGGGCACGCGCTAAAAGAAACTCACAAATCTTAGAATCTGTATCAAAAGGATTAGCAGTTAGATGTGAGATGACTAATTCTCATTTAGATGAGAATTAACAAAACCGAAACTAAAAAGATAATCTCCTCGAGCGGCCGGGATCGCGAAAAAAGAAATGAAAAAGAGAGAGAAATTAGAACACTTGGTACATTCGAAATACGGAGAAAAGAAATCATGCCGCACATGTGTTGGCCTTGTCGACTCCCGTGGCGGTGACCTTGACATGGCTGCAGACAGCCATGGTCTTGTTGTTCGTGCCGGAGTACTCGATCTTGACGTCGGACATTGTGATGCCTTCGCAGGGCTTCTTCTCGGAGCAGAGCAGGCTGTCGGCCTCGGGGGTGGAGGACGTGCCGGTGATGTTTTTGAACGTAACGTCCTTGACGGTGACCCTGTCGGCGTCGCCCTTGGAGGTGCAGAGTTTGTTGGGGCAGTACTTCTGGTCGATGATGATGGGGTTGCCCGAGTCCTCCATCTTGACGTTCTCGTAGGTGATCTTGGATGCTACGAGGGGCGACTTGGCGTCCTCGTACGACTTGATGCGGAGGCCTTTGCTGGAGCCCTTGAGCACGCAGTTCTTGACGGTGATGTCAGTCACGTGTCCTTCTCGTCCTTGTACCTCCCGAGGCTGCCAATGCTGATGCCATGGCCTGGGCCGCAGGTCACGCCGCTGAGTTGACTTTTGTGGTGCCGGGGCCCATGGAGATGCAGTCGTCGCCAACGCCTATGGTGGTGTCGATGATGCTGACATTGGACGAGTCGCCCATATGGATGCCGTCGGTGTTGGGGCTGTCCCCGGGCGCGGTCACCTTCACGTCCTTGACGGTCACGCCCTTGCACTGGAAGATGTTCATGTGGAAGAACTTGGAATTGATGATAGAGATGCCTTCGATGAGCGCGTCGTCGCAGAAGTCCAGCACCAGCGACTGCATGCATGCATGCACATTTACGTACGTAAGAATATAACAGCATTTCTTCAATAATAGTAAAAGAAATATACGCACGCATATATAATTTATTACTATATAATGTTATGCACGCGTACGTACGTTTGGCAATATCTTGCAGTTGTAGTTCTTTTGGCAGCTGTTTTTGGTCCAGACGGCCTTGCCCTGACCGTCGATGTTGCCTTTGCCAGTGATGGAGAGCTTCTTCACGCGCATGATCTCGATCCAGTTAGACTTGAACTTGGCCAGGTCGTTGGAAGCTAGCAGGTTGCCTTCCAGCTTGATGGTGAGTCCGTCGCCCTTGCATGGCCCCGTGAAATTCAGAGCTCCAATCAGGAAATCACCCTTGGGGATGATGATGGTCGGGTTCCCGGTGCTACCGCATGCCGAAGCCCATGCCTCCTCCACCGCCCGCATGCAATTGCAATGCACTCCACCACATGATCCATCGATCCATCATCATTCTTATATTCTCCCTCCTTCAGCACGTACGTACCTCGGTGCAGTCCGTTGTGCCGTCGGGCTTGGCGCCGAGCTTGGTGATGTCGTACTCCCCGCCCGGACCAGATGCCGCCGGACCAGACGCCGCCGGACCATCTGCGCTCTCCTTCTTCTTCTCCTTGCCTTTGGCGGCATATGCCACGCTCACCACCGCCAGGAGCAACAAGGCTCTCATCTTCCCCGTCCGGACCAGACGCCGCCGGACCATCTGCGCTCTCCTCCTTCTCCTTGCCTTTGGCGGCATATGCCACGCTCACCACCGCCAGGAGCAACAAGGCTCTCATCGCAACGTTCCTCAACGCCATTTTGGCTGTGGAATCCTTCTCGATCCTTGATCCTTTTCAGGCCAGGAGCTTCAGAGCCCAACCTTAAATACACATCGGTTCAGGGGGGACAAGTGTTCGGTTTAATTATTCGCTATGCTCATGGCATGCATGCTCATTTGCTATTTTTAGGTTGTGGTTGCCGGTTATACCGGTTTGCTGTCCACTGGTTATTTTTGGATCACCTTTACTACTTCGATTCCATGTTGCTTGTGTGTGAAAATTTAAGGCGAGCTCCATCTCGTACATGGAATACAACACCTCCCCAACATTTCATCCCAAATAAGGTGTCGTAGGCATGGGAAAATGAAAATAAAAAGGAGAAGAAAAAACTAAACAAAAACATAAATGGGACAAACACATATAATAAAAAAAGATACAAAACAACAAAGAGAAAAAAAGGAAAATATTTTTGTTGTTGTGTATTTAAAAAGGTTCATCGCGTATTTTAATATCGTGCATACAAAAAGTTAATCATGTATTTAATCAATATTCACAGGTATTGCTAAATGTTGAACATTATTTGAAAAATATTCATGATGAATTAAATAATATCCAACGTGTATTTAAATAATATCCATCATGTACTGCAAAATGTAAATCGTGCATCAAAAATATTTTATCTTCTGTATTTCTAAATGTTCATCATGCATTTAAAAACATTTATTATATATTAAAAATATTCATCACATAACAAAACAAGTTTAGCTTGACTTTTTCCACAGTCTTCACTGTGTATTTTAAAAATGTGCCGGTACTTCAAAGAATACTCACATATTTAAAATATGTTCATTGTATGTTTCAGAATGTTCAACATCTACATAAACAGTCATTCATGCATTTATGAAAATTTTACCATATATTTTGAAAAAAGCTCATTGGGTAATTTAGAAAATATTCATCATGTATCTCAAAAATGTTAATCTAGTCTTCATAACAGTTTATAATATATTTAAAAAAGTCCATCTGTTATTAAAAACATTTATCTTGTGTTCTTAAAAAATTCATCATGTAATTTAAAAATAGTCATTGAGTATTAGAAATTATTCATCGCATAGCAAAAAAGATTATACAGAATTTATAATTTTTGAAAAAGTTTGTGTGTTATAAGATAAATATTCATCCCAATTAATGTGTACGGGAAATTGAAAACAAGAAGAAAAATAAGAAATAAAACTAAAAGATAAATGGTACAAGCACAACTAATAAAAAAGACGAAAAAGAAGGAAAATCAAAGACATACAAAGATTAAATGAAAAATGGTTCTAAAAATGGAGTAATTGGAAATGAGGAAAAAAAAGGTTAATGACGGCTACCGTAACACCTTGTCCAGACATTTACTAGGAAAATAAGCTCAAATACGTGAAAGCCAAAAAGGGGATAAGAGTATTAAGAAGCCCAGATAGAAATGGCCAAAATAAATGAGAGCTGTCGTAAAGCCATGTCCAAATATCTGTCCAATCATGCTCATTTCCTATTTTCAGGTTGTGGTTGACGGTTAAAACGGGTTGATGTCCACTGGTTATTTCTAGATCACTTTTACTACTTCGATTCCATGTTGATTGCGTCTAACAATTCAGCCCCAGCTCCATCGCGTATTCTCTCTCAAAAAATGCCCCATCTCGTACATGGGATATAAGAGCTTCTCCAACACCTCCCCAACATTTCATTCCAAATAAGGGTGTTACAGGCATGGGAAAATGAAAAATAAAAAGGAGAAGAAAAAACAAAACTAAAGCATAAATGGGACAATCACAGATAATAAAAAAAATATAGGACAAAGCAACAAAAAGAAACAAAGGAAATCAAAGACATAAAATAATAAATGAAAATGCTTCAAAAAAGAATGAAGGATAATAAGAAAAACAGAGAAAGGTGAAGAAGAAAGTAAAAGAGAGCTGCCTCAAGTAACACCCTGCTCAAAGGTTTCTTAGAAAAAGAAGCACAATAAAACACACAATCTATATCTCTCCTAATACGAGATATATATGGCTCCCTCGGCTACATAGCCATGGGAACGTATCTGGTGCACCAAGGCAATTGATGCTACCGGTGCACCGGACCTCGTTGCACATTCAAAAATGTTCAAAATATTTTGCAAAAAAATTAGTGTATCGACACAACACCAATGTATGTTGTCACAAAAATTCATATCAAAATTCAAAGCAATGCTCAAGATACAAAAATGATAAATTTGACCTCAATGTGCTAATGGGCCAAAACTGAAGCCGGACTTGTGTTACGTACTATTCAGTGTCAAATTTGTTATTTTTGTATCTCGGGTAATATTTCAAATATTGATTTAAATTTTTGTGACAACGCACATTGATGTTGTGTCAATGCATTAGATTTTTTCGGATTTTTTTTGAACATTTTTGAATATGCAACGGGCGACCGATGCACCGGTAGCACCAATTGCCTTGGTGCACCAGATACGTTCCACATAGCCATATGGCTTCGCTATGACGGAGGCTAGGGGCAGATTTTTCCTGCCTTTTGCTTTTCCCCTTGTTTTTCTCCATGGTTTTACTCGGGAACAACAACGAACTAGTTTAAGTATACTTTTTAGTTTCTTACATTTCTATATCTTTAATTCTTTTCCATTTCTTTTTCTTATTTCATTTTTTCTATTCTTTTCTATCTATTTTATCTATTTTTCTATCGTTTTTTATAAAAGGTCCATAAAGTAGTTTACGAATGTTCACGTCCATTCGAAAAGTGCTCATCATATATCTAAAACTAACGGGTTCACCCGCGCATTTGCGCGGCTAGATTTGTTAGTTGGTGTTCTTATGTTCGTGCATACTTTGTACACTAACTTTGAGACATGAATAATTGGCATTCTGTACCTATTGAAAATTATAGAAAATCTTGCAGCTAATATTTACCCTGAGAAAACATTCAGCATAGTTCATATTTCTGTATCTCTCTCTCTCTATCTATCTATCTATCTATCTATCTAGCTATCTATCTATCTATCTATCTATTTATCTCCGCACTCTCTATCCAGTATCTACCCGCTCTCGCTCGCTCACACACATAATCTCGTCAAGCTTGTTATTCTTTATCATGTCAAAATTAACTGCTCTGTAAACTGAAGCAACCAATTTCTCCGGACTGGCCATTGATTTAAACATTCTCTCTCTCTCTCTCTCTCTCTCTCTCTCTCACACACACACACACACACACACACAACACTACGTTGCTCTTACAGTTTGTTTGTTGGTATGTGCTTCACAATGGCATACATAAAAAGTGTGCATAGGGTATCCTTTTTTGGCGATCTTCATACGCACATTTACTATTTGAATTTTCTTAGTTTCACACTTTTTTCTTGTCCATACTTCCAATAATGGTGAACTTCATTAGTATCAAAAAAATATAAATCAAGGATGCCTTCCCTCATGTTCACTCTCCTCATGTCGAACACGTTGTTGTTGATACATCTACTACATGCCTTTTATTTTTGCATTGGTACAAACACTTAGTATATCTTTATACATCCGAGGCATGTAATGTTTACATTTTTTTACTGCTACAACCTGAATCCTCTTGAAAAAAAAACAAATGGGTTATTTATTTAAATCTTATTGTATGTTTCATGTTATATAAATATTTACCATGTTCAACTAATGCCAATATAAGAATTGTAGATCATTCTTTTCCTCTAGAAATATATTAGTTGTGTCTAACACTTTTTCTGTAGATATAATCATGAAAATAGATGGGCTTTGCTTTTCAATATGTGAAAATGTGTCCTTGAAACTTCTGTCAAAAATGGTTTAGAACATAAAGTCCTCAAGATCTAAGTGATTTCTATTTTCGGATGGGGTAGATAACTTTTTTCTCTTTGCAGGTAGGTAGGGACTTTTGATGGATTTGATTTGACCTACTCTTGCTTGGCTGATATTGTTTAGAAAATTATCCAGTTCTGTTTAGCTATATGAGGCTCAGGTTTACCTGTACAGTTACGTACTATTATGATGGAAAGGTACAGTACGGTTATATTTTAGGAAAGTAAGCCTTCTGCATGCATGCACTTTATCATTTGGTTAAATAGATATATGCCATTGCAATTCTAGTTTGTGGGGTTTTCTAAAAATAGCTTGCCACAGAACTAGTTAAGGTTTTCGACGGTGTAAAAGTTCTCAAAAATCTTGAAAAAAATACTGAACCAACACACCTATAATATAACATAATCGAACGGAGGGATTGAAAAAATATGACTGCATGTGTCCGGGACAAAAAGAACAAATGTTTTAATATATATTGATCCTGCAGTGAGCTGAAATGCTTGTTTTTTCGTTGAGGACACATAAATGCATATTTTCATAATCATGCCATTGGATCATCTTATTATATTAGAATGAGGCTTCCCTATTTATTTCATATTTTTTACTTACTTTTAAACCGTTAAATGTTTAGCAAGTCTTAACTACTTCTGTGGCAAGCTATGATAGAGTAATTTATCTTTTCTGATTTGAATAGGCTTGCATAGTCCATGTATGGCTCTACCTGTTATGTTTTCTAGAGGATAGGACTTTACGTACGCACGTGGGGAATCAAGGATGTGCACCTACGTGACCTGGAGGAGGAATCCACATTTTCCTTCTAGACATGTGTCATATAATAAACTCATGTCTACACGACTATGGTTATACGTAATTTTTTATCTTTTAATCTCAACCATCACAATTAAGATCAACGGAGGATATATTTTCAGCATATGTGGATGAAAGTGATAGCTTAATTGTCTTCTTAAAAATAGTTAAAATACATATGGTCCAAAAGAATTAAGCAGTCATTATGATTTTGTTATTCTTACATGTCTAGTCCATATACCTACCTATATTTGTGTAAATGATTTAAAACATTTACTGTTTTGTTATGCGCCCTATATTTCGAGTGTTGGTGTATTTTCCTTTTGCGTGTAAATTTTATTATCTTTTGTACAAATACTAATATAAATGTTTGGCACTTACATGTTCGCTTATTTTGAGTCTCAGATTCAGATTTATTGCCGGCGACGTGCTATTATAAGCAAAACAAACATCCTGTTGTAGGCATACTTTATTATATTAAACAGAAGTACTTTTGTAATTTGTATGTACAGACCTACTTTTATATCTGGTAGAGGAAAACAAAATTAAGGCCACATACTTTATTATATTAAACAGAAATATTTTGGTAATTTGTACGTACGAATCTACTTTTTTTATCTAGTAGAGAAACTTGTTTTACCATGCAAAAAAAAAAATTAGTTCAGTAGAGAAAACTTCGTTGGACTAACGTGAGACAATAATGTAGGAGTCCAACTTTATTTTTTAACATAGAAAAAGGAGTCTAGATTGATTAATACGACAACATCATTAGAAGTAGTAATCTGTTTGGACTCTCTTTTTTAGATGGAGGGGCACTTACAGTTGGCAGCCTTCTATGCAATGACAACAGACTTTATTATTAGTAATTGCCTTGGGCGTACCTCTTTTTTGACATCAACCTTGGACGTACCTCTTTTAATAGAAAAGGCAGATGAGACTTTGATGAATAACGTGTACGTGACATATCAAATTGTTTGTACCAGATCTATTTGTATAAGCAGTCATTATGATTTTGTTATTCTTACATGTCTAGTCCATATACAAGGATGTACTAGAGAAATGAGAGACCCTGTGCAAATCAAAATTAGGCTCTATGTGTGAAAGAAAAACAAGCAGTTTTTTTGTCAACACTACATTTTTTTCATAAAATATTACACCAGTTGGAAGCACAAGTTCAAAGGACCTGACGACATCACATACTAAATTGATGGATCATGACTGGAGATAGATACCTAGGGTTGCTTGGCGTAAAATACTTCCAACAGTTATTTAGTCCAGTACTAATGCTTCAATTAATACCTTGATTATCAAAAAATTGGGGGGCCTCCGATGGTGGGGGCCCCTGTTCAATTGCTCCTGTTGCACATGTGGACATACGCCCTGTCCATATACCTACCTATATTAGTGTAAATCATTTAAAACATTTATTGTATGTTTTGTTATGCACCTTATATTTCTAGTGTTGGTGTATTTTCCTTTTGCATGTAAATTCTATTATCTTTTGTACAAATACTAATATAAATGTTTGGCACTTACATGTTCGCTTATTTTGAGTCTCGGATTCAGATTTATTGCCGGTGATGTAAGCAAAACAAACATCCTGTTGTAGGCATACTTTATTATATTATACAGAAGTACTTTTGTAATTTGTATGTACGGACCTACTTTTGTATCTGGTAGAGGAAAACAAAATTAAGGCCACATACTTTATGTAGCGACTCATTCCCAATGGACCGTAGTCTCTGTGCATAAGTGTCATTCTTGGATCGGTATTGCTGACACACACAGTGCTCGAGGATTTATAACAGAGTTCAATCACACACTTATTACATCGAGTGTCTCATAAAGAGTACTTATTACAATAATATGGCTGAAGGCCATCTAAATAACTTGCGGAAGGTTCGAAGGTACATGAGTCCATCCAACTCCATGGCCAAACTGAGTGTATGACAACGACCTATTAATTAGAAAGGAAATAATTTGAGAATAAAGTAATAGTGTGTTTTCTCATCATGAGTAAAAAGGGTGGCTATGTCATTCAACCTAGTAAGATGTGCCACAATAGTTTCATGTTCATAACCATGGAAAGGACCAGATTCTACCAGAGTAATTAACTCTGGGTCGACAGATAATTCATAATCCTTATCATCAATAAAGATAGGTGAAGTAGCAAACTTAAGATCACATTTCATTCTAGCATTCAGAGGTTTTTCTTTATACTTGCGTAATAATTTCTCTAGATCATCTCTATCATTGCAAGCAAGAATATCTCTAGTTGTTTCTTCACTCATAACATGACCTTCCGGTATCTTAGGCAATTCAGATCTAGGAGGGCTAGTTCTAGCAGGTGTTTCAAGAGATTCAGTTTCAAGCTCATCATCAGATTCAACAACATCATGTTGTATAATTCTAGCAATTTGTTTATCAAGAAATTCACCAAGTGGCACATCATCATTATCAAGCAATGTACTAGTATCATCATAAGCATCATTCATAGTAGAAGTAGCATCATCAATAACTTGCGACATATCAGAATTAATAGCATGTTGTGGTGTTGTAAGTTTACTCATAACAGAAGGTGAATCTAAAGAAGAACTGGATGACAGTTCCTTACCTCCACTCGTCTTTGAGGGAAATATCTTAGTCGTAGCATCCTTTAGATTCTTCATAGTGATAATTGAAGGAAATATGCCCTAGAGGCAATAATAAAAGCTATTATTTATTTCCTTATATCATGATAAATGTTTATTATTCATGCTAGAATTGTATTAACCGGAAGCATAATACATGTGTGAATACATAGACAAACAGAGTGTCACTAGTATGCCTCTATTTGACTAGCTTGTTGATCAAAGATGGTTATGTTTCCTGGCCATAGACATGAGTTGTCATTTGATTAACGAGATCACATCATTAGGAGAATGATGTGATTGACTTGAACCATTCCGTTAGCTTAGCACTTGATCGTTTAGTTTGTTGCTATTGCTTTCTTCATAACTTATACATGTTCCTGTGACTATGAGATTATGCAACTCCCGTTTACCAGAGGAACACTTTGTGTGCTACCAAACGTCACAACGTAACTGGGTAATTATAAAGGATCTCTACAGGTGTCTCCAAAGGTACTTGTTGGGTTGGCGTATTTCGTGATTAGGATTTGTCACTCCGATTGTCAGAGAGGTATCTCTGGGCCCTCTCGGTAATGCACATCACTCCAGCCTTGTCAGAATTGCAACTAATAAGTTAGTTGCGGGATAATGTATTACGGAACGAGTAAAGAGACTTGCCAGTAACGAGATTGAACTAGGTATTGAGATACCGATGATCGAATCTCGGGCAAGTAACATACCGATGACAAAGGGAACAACGTATGTTGTTATGCGGTCTGACCGATAAAGATCTTCGTAGAATATGTAGGAGCCAATATGAGCATCCAGGTTCCGCTCTTGGTTATTGACCAGAGATATGTCTTGGTCATGTCTACATAGTTCTCGAACCCGTAGGGCCCGCACGCTTAAAGTTCGGTGACGATCATAATTAGGGTTTTTGTGTTTTGATGTACCGAAGGTTGTTCGGAGTCTCGGATGTGATCACGGACATGATGAAGAGTCTCGAAATGGTCGAGACATAAAGATTGATATATTGGAAGCCTATATTTGGATATCGGAAACGTTCCGGGTGAAATCGGGATTTTACCGGAGTACTGGGGGGTTACCGGAACACCTCCGGGGGTTAATGGGCCTACATGGGCCCTAAGGGAGAAGAGGAGGGCCGACCAGGGCAGGCCGCGCGCCCCTACCCCCCTAGTCCGAATAGGACAAGGAAGGGGCGGCGGCGCCCCCCTTTCCTCTTTCCCCCTTCCCCTTTCCTTCTCCATCAAGGCAAGAGGGGGGAGTCCTAATCCCGGTGGGAGTAGGACTCCTCCAGGCGCACCCCTAGGGCCGGCCGCACCTCCCCCTCTCCCTCCTTTATATACGGAGGCAAGGGGGCACCCCATGACACCTAAGTTGATCTTCGTGATCGTTCCTTAGCCGTGTGCCGTGCCCCCTTCCACCATATTCCACCTCGGTCATATCGTTGTAGTGCTTAGGCGAAGCCCTGCATCGGTAGAACATCATCACCGTCATCACGTCGTCGTGCTGACGAAACTCTCCCTCAACACTCGGCTGGATCGGAGCTCGAGGGACGTCACCGAGTTGAACGTGTGCAGAACTCGGAGGTGCCGTACGTTTGGTAGTTGGATCGGTCGGATTGTGAAGACGTTCGACTACATCAACCGCGTTGTGCTAACGCTTCCACTTTCGGTCTACGAGGGTACGTGGACAACACTCTTCCCTCTCATTGTTATGCATCACCATGATCTTGCGTGTGTGTAGGATTTTTTTTTTTGAAATTACTAAATTCCCCAACAGTGGCATCCGAGCCAGGTTTTATGCATTGATGTTATGCACGAGTATAACACAAGTGAGTTGTGGGCGATATAAGTCATACAGCTTACCAGCATGTCATACTTTGGTTCGGCGGTATTGTTGGATGAAGCGGCCCGGACCGACATTACGCGTACGCTTATGCGAGACTGGTTCTACCGACGTGCTTTGATGCGTAGGTAAGATTGGTTCTTGCTTAAGCCCGTAGCAGCCACGTAAAACTTGCAACAACAAAATAGAGGACGTCTAACTTGTTTTTGCAGGGCATGTTGTGATGTGATATGGTCAAGACATGATGCTAAATTTTATTGTATGAGATGATCATGTTTTGTAAC
>NW_024116824.1:0-7511 GCF_003073215.2 Triticum urartu
GGATGCTACCATCTCTCCTCATATCCTCCCAGATTCTCGATTGGAGCGGGGGACAGACGCCGCCACAGGCCACCGGGGACGCCTCTGCATTGTCGTCGGCTGGACGAGGAAAACAGCAAGATGCTGGCCTATGCATCGGACGTGGGCCGCTTCAGCTTTAGGGGAGATTTGACTATGGCGCAAGGTCCCCCACTTCCTTGTTGTGGCGCTGCAGCGTCATGGGCCCTTCTGAAGGTACGCTAACTCCTTCTCTCCTCTTCTTTCATACTGATGCAAAAGGTGAGGTGCAAATCTGAAGAATTTTGTACAGGGAGAGGGAGGCACATCGGAGGGTGGTAGCAGGTGCGTCTTGCTAAAGCAACCAGGTATATATCCCAGTTCCTTCTTACCATGACCTTTATATTCCAACCATACACTACAGCAATACAGGCGCTCCATTGTGTGTGTTAACGTTTTCCTGTACTCATGATTTTTCTCAACCAATGATTTGTCTGAAGTGCCATTGGTATTAATTGTTCGTTTGTCATGTAGACCAAACCAAGTGAAATAACCATAAAAGGACAAATCAAATAGAATCATTTTGTTTAGCAAATTTATATTAGTGTTTAATGGTAAAAGTTTCAAAAGTTTTTAACATCAATCTGAAGTTGACCTTTGTTCAGGGACGAAGGCATTATATACCTTTGAATTGCCTCTTTTGTTGTTTATTGCTGGATTTGACAAGAAGTTTTTTTTCAGTGGTTGTCGTGGCCTGAAGCAGCAAGTATTATGGAGATTGATGGACTAGGTGCTTCCAGCCGCAGTCCATCGTGCTCTCGGTTGCTGACCTTGAGGTCCGGCGACAACTGCCCGTCGCTTAGGTATCTTCCCCCCTCTCATGCTCTTCCCCTTTTTTGCCTTATTGGTTGTATCCAGACCAAGGCTTGATCCAGACCCAAGAAATGTGGTCGCGGTGTAGCTTATCAACTCCATCCCATCTGGGTGCTTCCCGACATGGCAGTGATGGTCTCCTTTTTCAGTCATCGTGCGTTGCACCACAAAGAATTATGTGGTTTGATGGCAATGAAAGAAAGAGGTGGTGATTTAATTCCGCTTATTTGCGCCACAAACGATTCAGTGGTTTGATGGCAAGGAGCAGGAGGTGGTGGTTCAGTTCCACTTATTTGTTAGCTTCTCTTTCCTTGGAGAAATGGTCTCGATGTTGATATTTTTTGTATTTTCCATTATCTCAATCTTGAATAGATTGGATTAATGGACAGATACAGGGGTGCTTTACTGATTGTATAGTCCCTTGCGTAATAAATCTTTGTATCTCTTTTTCTTAATCAGGACTGAATTAATTAATTACCTAATTGTTGTTGACCTGAGTTTAGTTGTTCAACTGTGGTCATCAAATATAGCCTCTGGCTGGCTAGATTAGCCGATGTTTTAGCCAATCATGATGTATTGCACATTGTCTTTCATTTTCTTCTCACTCTTATTCTTTTCATGTTGATTTTTCACTGGCATGGAGAAGAAGAGAGATTATAGGGCGACATTAACTTTAGTTGTCTTTAATTTGATTATGACTGCAAATTTGAGATTTATCATTTTCTAATTCTCAGTGATTTGTATTTTGTAGGGGATGCTTCTAAGCTGCAATGCTCCATATCCGATGCAATATATTTCTGCTTTATTGAAGAGGACTAACTTGTGCTGGGAAAGATTCCTGAAGGTGATGTCAGATCATTGGTAAATAACAAGGAATCCTTGGAACCTGTCATCCTGTAGTATTTGTCTGCGATAGGTATGCATTCTGTCCAGCTAAGCAGAGTATTCCAGATTGAGTAATGCTAGAGATACAAACATATTATATACTCCCTCCTTCCATCTATATAGGGCCTAATGCATTTTTTAAGACCGCGTTTGACTATTGACAAGATTAATAGTACATGACATGCACAATGTGAAAATTATATCATTGAAAGCTCCTTTCACACACGAATTTAACGACGTGCTTTGTGTAAGTTGCATGTCATATATTGTTGCTCTAATATTTGGTCAAAGTTAGCCTCGAAAAACACATTAGGCCCTATATAGATGGAAGGAGGGAGTATACATTTTAATGCTTTAGATTCCATAGTGAGAGCAAGTTGCAAGACCAGATGCCATGCGGTCTTACTGCGAGCTCGTCCAGTTCATGGTGACTTGGTGATGACTCAAATCCACCTACCTCTTTCTCTCCGTGTCTCCTTTTGTTGCTGATTGTTGGAACTTTGGATTGCGCTGGCTTGATGGCTGTTTCGGATTAATCAAAGGATTTTGTTTAGCTTAGTTTCATTACGGGCAAGCCTAAGAGAGTCGTTCTTTAGTGTGGGTTAAATTAATCAGGGGATTTGAAGAACGGTTCAATTGATCTGTACTAAGCAAACCTGTGTGCTTGCAATCACGTATGGTTTTAGCCATGTTGCTGCTAGAAAGCTTCCTTCAATTGAACCGATCTTCTCAGTAGCTAATGGAGCGCATTGGCAGGAACCGAGTGGCCAACTGAATCTGATAGTCTGGTTTCTTTGTACTCATATCTTGCAGAGTAGTTTCCTAACTGATTGTTTGGCAACAGGTATTTTGAAGAACTCAAACTCATGGTAACAAATGAACTAGCAAAGAGAGCCATTTTTACCTCTCTTCTGTAAGATAATCCCGTGAAGGACACACACATAAAAGCCATGAAGGACGAAGAAAGAATTATTGATCTATTATTATGTTTCTTCTTTGCAAATATATTGCTATGGTTGTTAGCGATGTATACGCCCGAGTGGGCTAATGTATAGTTGTATTGGTTTAGCTTATTGACCTTGCCGCTTTCATGTTTTCATTTCCTTTTGTTCATGATGATTGTTTTTTTTGTGCAGACCTGGATTGTAGGATTGCATGAGTTGGGGCTTGCGATTGCCCATTGTGGTGCACAGGTAGATTGTAGGATGTACTTGCCGAAATGAGCATGGTCGCCATGCTAATTGTTCAAATATTCTATGGTTATTTCAGTGCTTATCTCAGTTACTTGATTTCTTTTGCAGTACTGGCAGGGGTGGCTGTTTGTTTACTGCAGGGGGTGTTGATCTGCTGCCCCATTATTTGATTACATGTTTGATGCTCTCCAAAAAATGCTACAAAGAATCGTAAGAAACTTCTCGTGATAGATTTACCATTAGGGATATTTCCAAATGTTTACTTCTAATTCATTAGCATATCCTCTGTTTTTTTAATTAATTGTTGCCTCCTGTTTTTTGTTTATCTTAGCCTTCTGGTGCTTTTGGTGTATGGGCAAAACAGGTCAGAGTACAAAGTGGTGAATTGCATTTCACATGCAAAGATAAACAAAGAATAAAAAAAGAAAACATGGTATTCTCTAACACAAGAGCATGATACCTTGGGTCCATTGGTGCAGACCAAGAGATAAGAACTACTTATGCTGCAATAGTTTCAGTGGAAGTATAGTCAGGTGTTTAATTGTTTTTTTTACAGTTTTAGCTAATTGGCTGGGTATCCACTTTATCTTTTGTGCTTGCACATATAATCGATTCTCTGGTCCATACTTGCATGTTCTCTAATTATCTTGGAGTGCTGGCAAGTAATTAGAACATATCTTGGTCCATACTTGCATTAGAATATGCCACATAGAAGGATGTCGCATATCTTGGAATAAGAATGGCCACACGAGCATTCTGTCATGATATTGTAATGAGTGGTCGATACTTGTGGCAGTGCTGCAATGGTGCTATGTTGCATGTTTGCACAAGATGCCTGTAAATTCTTGATCTTCGTCGTGCCTCCTGCTTACTATTAGTTCAATTGAGCCCAATCTTTCTGGTCGTATTGCTACGCGCTTATGATTAGTTGCTCTATTTCTTGGTTGTTGTATTGTAGGATAGGGAGGCAGAAGAGAGGACATGCCGGGGAATGAAGGAGAACAAACGTAAGTAGTACTCGCCACTATTCAGATTTCTTTGTTGTTGCATTACAGGATTGTAGGGTGTTTAGATTTTAAATGCTGGCATTGATCGAGGTGTTAACTGGTTTTTAGTTCTGATTAGATGCGAATCAGGTTTTAGTTATGATGAGATGCAGAAATTGTTGAGAGAGGGCATGAATGGTCTATATTTTAACCGTGCTTTTATTCCTTTTTGCGCTTTCCAAAGGGACTGCTCTACCTTTTGTTGACAACAATATATTTATTAAGCTAGGAGGCTGCACCGGTCATGAATTTAAATAGGCTTGGTACCGCTTTATTTTGGTCAACATTTTTGGCCCTGAACATGTTATGTTTTGATTTATGAGGTTAAAGCATACTACTGCTTGCAGAAATAGCAACCTGTTGAAAGTATTGTTGGGTCACTTTTAGGCTTCTAGCTATTTTGATTTTATCATATACAACACTTTCAGACCAGTAAATACAATGACCTCCCTTTTACATTAAATAATCGTGATTGTTCTCATACCATGTGGCATTTGCAGAGTGTCTCAGGCACACAAGCTAAAGGTTCACCAAGTTCAGGGAAAGAAAAGTTTCCCTAGACATGTGGCGGCGGCTGTCAAGACAAGAGCGGCGCTGTGAGCGACAGCCCTCGATCGTCTTCCTTGTGGAATCAGGTACGCGTCGTCCATCGTGGGTGTTGGCGGGTGGCCGGAGGCGGCTACATCAGGCCAGTGTCCGTGATCAAGACTGACACCGGGAAGGCTGCCGGTATGTAGTATTCTCCTCATCTCCTCCAACTTACGTTTTGGTAGCACGTCTCCATCGTTGTAAGGACATATTTCTAGCTTTCACTATCCTACTCTACTATGTCATGCTTGACCATTCCTCTTCCATTCAGGTCTACAGTTGTGCACTCAATTCAAATGATTATTCTCCGTTCTTTGCCTCAGAACTACATATGAGAGGTACAAAGGGTTGGCCAAGATACTCAATTAAGCTATTCGATTTAAGGTATACTTCTATCGCTTCCTTCTATCCTTTTTGTTCAACTTCTCATGTGTATTATTAGCTTTTTCTCAAGCTTTTTTTTTAATCTAGAACCTCAAATATAAGTACATTTTGCTGATTAGTGAGTAAATCAACCGGCAATAGTTGGTATATATTTGTTGTAGGTTTGATGTCACCTATTCATTCTTTTTCTTTTTGAGATGCTCTGTTTTTACAATGCAGCATTTATTTCTTCATAACTATATTACCGCTTACATTGCTGGCAATGGAAACTAAAGAAATCTTTGAGGCTACTTGTGAAGCTCTATTGTTGATGCCAGATTTGTACATTTGAGTAGTGTTATATCCATGTATAAATGCAGACTTCGTTGAAGCTATATTTTGTAAACCAATCAGCCATGTTTTTTCTTTGCTGCTGCGGTTGCCATGTGTCACGTAGTTATATGTGCGTGTTCATAATTATAATTGCACTTTATCTCCCTTTGCAAGTGTGATATATGTGTGTTCATAATTATATGTTAGTCCTAATTTTCAGATCATGCCCACAGCTTGTGGAGTGTTAAAATCTAATATCTCTAATTTCCGCATCAAGCTATGGTTCCCCTGTTTAGCATTTACTTTCTATTAATTGCTTTGATTTAATGTTTAAGATTTTTGCTTTACCGATGTTTGATCTAGATTAGCAATAAAACACACTCAAAATTAGGTGTTCTTCCTTGGTTAGCTGTCTGCATTTCTTATGTTGGATTGGTTCAGGCCAGGGTGTATCGCTCTTTTTCCTTGCCTTTCACAGGTCCTTTGCTGATGTTGGTTGTGTCCTTGCTGCTTGGAGAGGGGGTGAGGGCAGAGGACTTTGATGCCAGAAATAGGCGAGGTAAAGAAAATACTACGGTCTATCTATGCTACAGCTGTTTAGCTAATTGGATCTGGTCTCCTTGAGCGGATGTTTATTTGCTTACTCATTTCTGCTCTTCTTGCTGTATGTGAAGTGATACAATTGTATTCCATTGGTGTCAACTTACTTTTCGTGAACTAATTCTGTAATGAGTACACATTGGTCTCTACAGAGGTCCTCTATATTTGTTCTCCTTCACTAGAGTGCCATACATTCAGAAACAACTATATTTAAACTGTACATTTGAAGCTTTTTACTCAAAGCCAAATGACACTCTGCAATCTACTCAATTAATTCCTCTCGCATGCCAGTATTTTCAGGTCCACTACACCAAAGAAAAGCTGAAAGAGTACATCAAACCAGATGATGACACACTCAAGGTCAAGCTCGCAAACAGCAGTCTGCACACCAGTTGTCGTATCATGCTGGGAACAGACAAGAGAGCCACAATAACCAGAAACTGGTCGGAGTTCCGCCACCGTGCAAACATCCATGAAGGATTGTATCTGCGCCTTTTGTTTCAAGGTTACCGCAGAGCACCGCCTGACTCTCATCGTCCATGTCCTCTAGACGGACCATCTACAGCAACCCATGCCTTTTGCATGCATAGCCTGTCGTCTTAAGAAGATCTAATTTGCCTCTATGATAAGATGAACCTTACCTGTGGTTGCCGACGATGCCATACGTTGCTTTTGTACAACTGCCGGTGATACTATAACCTATGTAACCCCAGTTATTATTACCCGGCAGCACATCCATCTATTGATCTTACGTATGATTTTCTATCGTTGCTGCTTTCCTCTGCTTCAATCATCAGTTATTTGACAACAACGCTGAACAATCTGCACAAGTACTAATGGAGCCTGGATGATGATGTTGAAGGGATTTCTGTTATGAACAATGAGAACATTCAACCCCAGCCACTATGAACAATCGCAGCGCCGATGGTCCAACAAGCATAAAGCCTATGAGATGAATCTCCCCCTTTCTACCTTACTTCCCAATAGCATTGTAAACATTCTATCATAAGCTCCTAATATCATATTCTATCATGAATGATCCATGTGTACCAATCTGCCCCTAAATATATTTAGGCCGTACTCTCGCCCCTTGCGCCGATCGCCATCGGCGCAACGGGTCATCTAGTAACAAAGAAAAGAAAGAAGGATTAGGTCTCCCTGTATGCCACCGAACGATCCGAATTCAGCATGTGTCTGCTGCTCTAGCTTGATGTTGTGCGCGCGTTCTTGGCTGGAACGTAGCCGTTCAAGATCTCCCACGATGTGCAGCACGTCCTCAGGAGCTACGTCTGCAAAGCAGGTAAAACGAAGCAGTCTGTACATAATTACTAACAACCAGTACCAAGACTAGATTGGTTTTGATCTTTTAGGTGGAGTAGTGTTCGGACTACTACTAGAATCCAATGACCAAACCAAGGGTACCGTGCTGCAAAATTAGTACTCAATTTGGTCAGTATCACTTTAGGTCTATGCATTTAATTAAAGAAACAAAAAGGGTAGCAGCAAACAATGGCCGGCTACGAGCTGAATTAAAAAAGGGAAGAAAACAAACCTGGCTGATGTGTTGCCGCCGATCTGAACTCCCGTCGGCCGGCCACACGCACTGAGGTACTATATAATTTTTCATTTGACA
>NW_024116825.1:0-11070 GCF_003073215.2 Triticum urartu
TCTGGTGACAATGAAGGGACCTTCCCAAGCTGGGGCGAGCTTGTGTGGTTTCTGCTGATCCACTCGAAGAACCAAGTCTCCCTCTTGAAAGGCTCGACCCTTCACGTGTCTAGCGTGGAATCGACGCAAGTCTTGTTGATAAATGGTCGACCGGATCAAGGCCATCTCTCTTTCCTCCTCTAGGAGGTCGACTGCGTCTTGCCGAGCTTGTTCTGCTTCATCTTCAGAGAAGAGCTCAACTCGTGGAGCATTATGAAGCAAGTCACTCGGCAGAACAGCTTCAGCTCCATAGACCAAAAAGAATGGAGTTCGGCCAGTCGGCCGATTAGGAGTTGTCCTCAATCCCCAAAGAACTGATGGAAGTTCATCAACCCAGGCGCCCGCTGCGTGCTTGAGATCTCGCATCAGTCGGGGTTTCAGTCCTTTGAGAATCAGGCCATTTGCTCTTTCTGCTTGTCCATTCGACTGGGGATGGGCGACTGAAGCATAGTCGACTCGTGTGCCTTGTGAGGCGCAGAAGGTTCTAAACTCATCAGAATCGAAGTTCAATCCGTTGTCAGTGATGATGCTATGCGGAACCCCATATCTGAAAATCAACTCTCTTATGAAGCTAACAACAGTACTAGCTTCAAGATTCTTAATAGGCTTGGCTTCGATCCATTTGGTAAACTTGTCGACTGCTACAAGCACATGAGTGAAGCCACTCCTACCAGTCCTCAGTGGACCAACCATGTCCAATCCCCAAACAGCAAAGGGCCAGACGAGTGGGATGGTCTTCAGGGCTGATGCAGGTTTGTGCGACATATTGGAGTAGAACTGGCAGCCTTCACATCTGTTGACTATATCTTTCGCCATTTCATTTGCTCGTGGCTAATAAAATCCAGCTCGCTGTGCTTTAGCCACAATGGTCTGAGAGGACGCATGGTGACCATAGGTCCCTGAATGGATGTCGTGGAGGATCACTTGGCCTTCTTCTGGTGTTATACATTTCTGGCTGACCCCAGTTGCACTTTCTCTTAACAGTTGACCCCTTATTACAGTAAAGGCCTTGGATCGATGGACGATCTGTCGAGCCTCTTCTTCATCCTCGGGGAGCTCTTTCCTAAGGATATATGCAATGTATGGCATTGTCCAGTCGGGAGTGATGACCAACACCTCCGTGACCAAGTCGACCACGGCTGGGACCTCGACTTCAGTCAGATCTGTGGCACTCTTAGGCTGCGGGGGCTCTTCATTGAAGGGATCTTCTTGAACTGGAGGTGCGTGAATATGCTCCGGGAACACATTACTGGGAATGGCTTCTCTCTTGGAGCCTATCTTTTCTAAATCATCTGCTGCTTGATTTTTCAGTCGGGGTATATGATGGAGCTCTAACCCCTCAAACTTCTTTTCCAACTTCCTCACCGCGTTGCAGTAACTAGTCATGAATGAACTTCTGACATCCCACTCCTTCATCACTTGATTGACTACCAAATCTGAGTCGCCATAGACCATGAGGCGACGGGCACCGGGTGAGATGGCCATACGCAACCCATACATGAGTGCTTCATATTCTGCTTCGTTATTGGAGGAATCAAAGTGAATCTGGAGGACATATCTGAGCTTGTCTCCTCGGGGGGATACCAGTACCACCCCAGCACCGGAACCATTCAACATCTTGGAACCATCAAAGGACAGGGTCTAGTGCTCCGAGTGAACTTGAGTCGGCAGTTGTTGTTCAATCCACTCGGCGAGGAAATCTTCTATTGCTTGGGATTTAATAGCTTTCTTTGCCTCAAACTTGATATCTAAGGGAAGGAGTTAAATCGCTCACTTTGCCACTCGACCAGTTGCATCTCTATTGTTCAGAATCTCTGATAATGGAGCATCGCTGACGACTGTAATGGAGTGATCCGAGAAGTAATGTGCAACCTTCTTCGTGGTCATATAGATCCCATAAACAAGCTTCTGATAATGTGGATATCTTTGCTTCGATGGAGTCAAAACCTCATAGACATAGTATACTGGGCACTGAACTTTGTAAGCTTTTCCTTCTTCTTCCCGCTCGACCGTAAGTACTGTATTGATGACTTATCCAGTGGATGCAATGTAAAGCAGTAAAGGCTCTTTGCTGATTGGAGCAGCAAGCATCGGCTGGGTGGAAAGCAGGGCTTTAAGCTCTGCAAATGCTACATCAGCTTCAGGAGTCCACTCGAACTTGTCTGACTTCTTCATCAGTCGATAAAGAGGTAGTGCCTTTTCACCGAGGCGAGAAATGAATCGACTTAGGGCGGCCAAACAACCAGTAAGCTTCTGGACATCATGCACACGCACAGGGCGTTTCATCCGGAGTATGGCACCCACTTTCTCTGGGTTAGCGTCGATCCCTCGTTCGGAAACGAGAAAATCGAGTAATTTTCCGCCTCGAACTCCAAACATGCACTTCGATGGATTAAGCTTGATATCATACCTTCTGATGTTGGCAAAGGTTTCAGCAAGGTCAGTCAGTAGGTCGGAACCTTTACGTGACTTGACCAAAATGTCATCCATGTATGCTTCCACATTCCGACTGATCTGGGTGAGCAAGCACTTCTGAATCATCTGCATGAATGTGGCTCCAACGTTCTTCAAACCGAATGGCATAGTGACATAACAGAAGCACCCGAACGGGGTGATGAAAGTTGTTTTTATCTCATCGGGTCCGTACAGAAGGATCTGATGATACCCGGAATAAGCGTCCAAAAAGGACAAACACTCACACCCCGCAGTCGAGTCGACTATTTGGTCGATGCGAGGGAGAGGAAAATGATCTTTCGGGCAGGCCCGATTGATATGTTTGAAGTCAATGCACATGTGAAGTGAGTCGTCTTTCTTTGGGACCATGACAACATTAGCTAACCACTCGGAGCGGTAAATCTCTCGGATAAACTCAGTTGCCAGGAGCCGAGCCACTTCTTCACTGATTGCCTTCCTCTTCTGTACGGCGGACCGTCGAAGATGTTCTTTGACTGGTTTCACTTTTGGGTCTACTCGCAAACGATGCTCAGCCAGTCCCCTGGGAACACCTGCATGCCAGAAGGTTTCCATGCAAAGATGTCCCAGTTCTCACAGAGGAACTCGATGAGCGCTTCTTCCTATTTGGAGTCGAGTGTTGTTGAAATGTGAGTCGGAGCAGCATTGGGGTCCGTCGGGTGAATGTGAGTCGACTTTGTTTCGCCAGACGACTGGAATGCTGAATCCGTGGCAGGCTTCTTAGCTCGCAACAAATCACTCGGATCTGCATTTTTTTGATATTCCTGCAATCCCATTACTGCCATCTGTGCGTCGGCGATCTTTGAGCCCTTCTGGAAGCACTCTTCTGCTTTCTTTCGATTGCCAGTGATAGTGATCACCCCTTTGGGACCAGGCATCTTCAATTTGAGGTACACGTAACATGGTCGAGCCATAAAACGTGCATAAGCTGGCCTGCCCAAAATAGCATGATAAGCACTCTGGAAATCTACGACTTCAAATGTCAACTTTCTTTGCGGTAATTCTTGGAATCACCGAACACTACATCAAGGGTGATCTGGCCGAGTGACGCTGCCTTCTTGCCAGGGATGACTCCATGGAAACTCATATTGCTTTCACTGAGTCTGGACATTGGAATGCCCATTCCTTTCAACATCTCTGCATACAGTATATTCAGGCCACTGCCACCATCCATCAGAACCTTAGTCAATCGATTACCTTCGACTACTGGGTCGACCACCAGCGCTTGCCTCCCAGGGGTGGCTATGTGCGCTGGGTGATTGGACTGGTCGAATGTGATGGCAGTCTGAGACCACTTCAAATAACTGGGTGTCACCGGAGCAACCATGTTCACTTCTCTATTGATGACATACTCTCAACGTCAGCGAAAATCATCAGAGTGGAATTGACGTGCGGGTAACCATCATCGTCCTCTCCCCATCCTCAACTTTGTCTGTTTCTTTCTCCTTTTCCTTGGGCTGCTTCTCTCGGAGTTGCTGGATTAGGAGTCGACACTGTCGAGTGGTATGCTTTGGATAGATGAAATTACCCTCTTCATCTTTCTTGGTGTGAATGTGGCATGGTAAATCCAGCACATCATTTTCATCCTGATCTTTTACTTTCTTGAGGTTCCATGGTCCTTTGGGTTTCCCCTTGAACTTCCTTTGAGTCACGGCTAAGGCTTCACCAGGAGCGGCTGGCTCGGCTTTGCGCTTCTGCTTCCGACTGGAGTTTCCTCCCCCGGTTTCGTGGGCGACTATTTTGTGTTTGCCACTCCGGAGTCGGTCTTCTTCTTCACCATTGGCGTACTTGGTGGCAATCTCCATCATCCGAATCAGAGTCATATCTCCTGTCCGACCGAATTTCTGATTCAACTCCCGATACTTAACGCCTTCTTTGAAGGCACAAATTGCTTGGTGATCTGACACATTCTCCACTGTGTGGTGCAACGTGATCCATCTCTGGATATAATCCCTCAAAGTTTCATTCGGTTTCTGAACACAACACTGTAATTTTGTCAACCCTGCTGGCCGCTTGCAAGTACCTTCAAACGTTCTGACAAATACTTGAGCAAGATCTTCCCAAGTATAAATACTACCAGGAGCTAACTGATTCAGCCACGCCCTGGCCGAGCCCTCTAGCATCAAAGGAAGGTGCTTCAT
Organism: Triticum urartu; assembly: GCF_003073215.2. NCBI lineage: Eukaryota > Viridiplantae > Streptophyta > Magnoliopsida > Poales > Poaceae > Triticum > Triticum urartu. The sequence goes on from NW_024116825.1 coordinate 4,653, forward strand.
GGCCACTTCATCGTTGCCGCCACCGATCTGTACAGCCACTCGGTAATCTTCAAGCCAAGTGTCAGGCTTGGACTCACCCGTGAACTTACTAACTCCAGTCGCCAACCTGAAGTTGGGAGGAATCACCGCAGCCCTGATGGCTCTGCTGAAGCACTCTGGGCCTGAGACATGCATTCTACTGCTGGTTGGAAAATCTCTATCAGGGCCTTCTCTGTGAGCTCTATTTCTGTCGACCAGACCCTGAACGAGAATAGATCTCGCATCAAAGCCTGGTTCCCTGGGGTCAACTGGAATCCTTCGCCCACCACTGTGAGGGCGTCTGTCATCCTGCTGCCGAGGCACATATGATCCACTCCTTGGGGGAGGCATGGGCCCTCGATGACGATCATCGTGATCGAGTCGGTGATCATACTGCTCATGGTTTTTGTACTGATCTCGTCGGTCTTCACGTCCCTCACGCCTCGGGGGCGATCTCGGGCTGTGAGCCGACTGGACTATGTCCGCAACTACGGATCTGCTGTGAATCCTATTCCGTGACTGAGATACTACTGTATTCTGCTCTCCCGTGGCTCGGAGAAAAACCCGGATCTGCACCAAACCTCGACCAGCTTCTGACTGGGAAGGTTGAATTGACTCCGCTATTCGGGCCGCAGCTGCAAGATTCTGGATTGGAGTTCGATATACCTGATTCGGAGGTGGAAAAAGTTGACATCGACTCAATTCGGGAGCACGCTGCCGAGCACGCTCGTCGAGTGCGCGTTGGAGGTTCTCTAGTCGAGTGCGCTCAGCCAACTTGGCCAGGCGCGCCTCCTCCAAGGCCTGGGCCTCAGGGGTTTCTCCAACGATAGGAGTGTGAAGTGCATCCATGTTCCGGCGGCGAAGTTCCTCCCTCCTTTGTGAAGAGAGGGGTTCGGGTCGGTACTCTTCGTGGACACGCGACGGATCGCCGTCACCATCACCTCCGTCTTCACGGGTGAAGCCAGGAGGACTACGTGGTCCATTGACCATCAAAACTTCCGCCGCGGGGTCGCTGCTGTCGCACTCGGATGCGGTCTCTACGGAGCCAGTTGACAGGTCGAACAGGCCGTAGAGAGTTTCGTCGGGCTCGATTGCCGCGACCTGGGGAGTGGCCGATTGGCGAGCCACCGCGTGCCTCACCCACCGCTGAAGCCTCGACCGGCCGGAACGTTTGCCCCGGCGGGCTGCAGGGAGGGAGGTCGGTACGGGAGCCTACCGATACTGAGTTGACGTCTGCCGCAGGAGGACGTCACGGACGCATGCGCGAAAGTGCGTTGCCCCGCGGACGGGGAGCGCCTCGAGGTCGAGTGGCGCTTCCTGGAGCCAAGAAGAGTCATCGGCGATGAATACGAGCGCACCGAGACGGATCTCGTGGCCCTTGGCCAAACCTCCGCCTGAAACCATGTTGAAGGGGATCGGAAAAATCACAACTTCTCCAACAAGTCGCTAAGACACCGGCCCCATGGTGGGCGCCAACTGTCGTGGTTCTAAGTCTGACAGTAGAATGGGGGGTAGGGATGTGGAGGCAAGATCCTATCTATGGAGGAGTTGTTCACACGAGTTTTACGAGTTCAGGCCCTTCTCAGAGGAAGTAACAACCCTACGTCTCGGAGCCCGGAGGCGGTCGACTGGATTATATGCGTGTGTGTTATAGTGGGTGCGAACCCTTGTCCCTGAGAAGGGGGGTGGCTTATATAGAGTTCGCCAAACCCCTCCCGCCCTCAGTTACAAAGGGTTTAAGGTGCATAAAGATGGAGACGTTACTGGTAACGCCTGCCATAAAGATACATAATGACCCATAAAGCTATGACTTAATTTCCAACCGTTGCAGAGTGCAATGGCTCTAGATCTTCTGGTAGTCGAGTGATTGTCCATACGGTCGAGTGTCTTCAAGACTGTCGAGTGGAACCTAGCTTTATGGTCGAGTGAATGATGATTTTTCTTCGAATGCTCCTGGTTCCTTTAGAGATGTCCTTGGGGAGGGTATCTTGGATAGATCCATGACCCTATCCTAGGTACATAGCTTCATCATAGTCTAGAGTTTTAGGTGGAAGTTCAACTTAACACTCTCCACTGCAGTACCGGTATATAAAACAGTGTTTTGGAACCAAAGGCAAATTTTGCGTGCCTTTGGGATCTGGTGGGGAATTGCTGGAATTTTGTCTATTTTGGGCCTAGCCCATTAGCAGTTTCAGAAAATTTCTAATAAATCCTAGATGACCACGCAGCCCATTCGTGCAAGGTAAGAGGTAGAACTAAAGTTTAGCCCCACATTGCTAGTTTAGAGGGAGTTGGACCTCTTTATAAGGGAGGCTCTTTCTCCACATGTATGAGGATGAGAACAAGAGAGACATCCACGCACACTCCTCCTCCTCCGACCGCCTCGCCACGCCACGCCACGTCACGTCACGACGCGCCGCGGGTTGCGGGAATGAGCCGAGCCGATGTCTAAATTTTTGTTACGCACGACGGGTATATGAAAGGTCACACGGAAGCTGAAACGTTTTGCTGTAGTGGAGATTGAATACGAACGACACACCTCTTCGCCTGCTGCCTATTCGTTTCGTCTCCCTCGTTCCCTTCAGCTCCCGGCGCAGCCTCTCGCCTCCTTCTCTTGCGCCTATAAAAGGGAGATCGCTCCTCTCAGAGATACGCACCGAAGATCCTTTTCCTCTCACCACAAAGTTCCTGAGCACTGTGCTGCTGCTATGATCTTTCCCATCCCGGCTTGCGGCGTCCACTGCAGGTCGGGACAGTAGGCCTCCGAAACTCCACCTCTTTGAGTCCTGTACGGGAGAAGGGTGATAAGGTTTTTGGGGAGCGCTCAGCGCGACTACTGACTTCTTTGTCACGGACGTCCGGGACTCCGACGACTACTTCCCCGACGTCGACAACCTCCTCGACGACATGGCTGGCGAGGACACCGACCCCAAGTCCGGCGCTTCTGCTGCTGCTGTCCCGTACGTGTTCTTTCTCTTTCTATTAGAGGTCCTGCTACAGTTCCTTCTTATAATATTTGCCCTAGATATGTTAGACTCTGTTTCATATACACAACTTGCTATACTATCTGCTCTAGATGTGTTTAGTTACAGTTTATATATGAAGATGCTGTTTACCTTCTCTTCGTCAAATTGCATGACTTGTTTTATCACTGCTATACTAGTCGTGCTTTATCTAGTATTTCTGTTAATAAAATCATTCGATAAATTGCTCATATTTCCAACACTTCCCCCGTCTTAAATTATTTGTCGCAGAAATAAATGTATTTTGACATATTTTGAATTTTACATACATTGAGTTCATCTATTTTTAAGACGAGTAATTAGGGACCGAGGTCGAGACTGAGGGAGCATCTCCGACGTCGCTGGATTGCTCCACCTGAAACTTGCTCCCGGCTGCAAGCTCCGGGTGCCGACACAAAGGTCCATGCAGAGGGCGGCCATCCATGTCATTTTTGGGATAACCCCGTCACGTCGTCTCCCCATCAGCCGGAGCCCCAAAATTTCGACAGAATCATCACCTCCGCGAACGAATCCACAGCGATTTCAGCGTGGACGAAAGAGAAAGCTGGCCTTTCAGCGCCCGGCACGTCGCCTTTCTCCGCCTCCTGCGCGCCTCCCCTTCCCTCTTTACCACCACTACTACTCCTACTACTGCGCATACACTCCTCCAACGACCCACCACCTCTCACTCGTCGCAACTCCCGAGCCGCGCAGCACGAGAGCCCACAGGCAGCTCCTTGGTCGGGTACCCCGTGACTCGATCCGCCTCCTCCGGGCGCTCCTCGTCCTTCCTTCTCCTTCCTCTTTGTCTCATCCCCGGACGCGCGAAGATCTACCACCCCTCAAGGCCCCGACGACGACGCCATTCCGGTGAGATTTCTCGCACCTTTTCTTGTTCTTTCATGGCAGCATTTCCCCTGCTTCGATCTCCGGCTCTTGTCCCTCTTCCTCCCGCCGTTACCGGACCGTGATCCGGCCATGTTTAGATCTGCGCCGCCGTTCATGCGCGCCGCCGTTTACTCTTTTTACCGCAGCGACCGCGAGATTCCGTGCCTCCGCATTCCGCAGATCAAAAGCCGAAAGCGCGTGGCACCCCCTGCCGGCTCCATGATGATTTCCCGCTTTCCCTCGGTTTTCTCTGCAAGAAAGCCTGCGTTTCGATGTGACAGTAAAGGACGCCATTGATGGCGGTAAAGGACGCCATTGATGCGCCTGCAGCACCGTTTCCAATCGATCGTGGTAAAATGCGCCTGCGAGGGGCTAAAGGCGTCGTTTTCGGGTGGGTGATGGGGGATTGGGAGCCGCTTTTCTTTCCTCTCCTTTTCTGATGGGAAAGAAAGAAAGAAAGAGGGCACCGCTCTTTGCGGATCCCTAACAAATCTTGTTTATTCCCGAGTGGGGAGTGCTACATCTGCATCCATAGTGTTGCATGATTACAGTTAGTGGGCGGTTGGACAGGTTCAGTGGCCTCGCCAGTGCCATATATAGGACTAGGATAGGAGGGGCGACATGAACTCTCAAGTGATAACTTTGTTAAGTCCAGTTGTGGCTTGTGACAGGACTCACTTCTCTCTCACTTTGGTGGGAAGGTTGATGGATCTGAGTGGTGAGTGTGGAGGTTCTTTCTTGATCTTGCTTGGCAGTGATGGTTGACTGTTGGTGATCTTTTGCTCTTTGAGTTGATGGCTCATGTAGTCATGCAATTATTGCCTGCATGTATCTATCTTTGGTTTATAAGATTTTTCTTGCTCCTTTTGCAGATTTGGAATGCACTTCAGTGGTCCATCCAAGCTCAAACCCTTGATTGACCAGTAGTATTGCAATCTGGGGTTCAGGTTTCAGTTGTCAGAGCAATGACTTCCAAGACAATGCCCCAAACCATCCCAACAATCCCCAACACTGAAGAAAAGAAGCAGTGTTCTCAGAATGATTCCTCTCTGGATCTCACCAGTTCGAGTAAACCCAGTACAGGCTTGCCAAGAAAATTGCCCGAATCGGCTATCCCGAGCAGTCAAAACAAAGAAGTCCAGTCCAATGACCAGAAACCATCTCACAAGCTACATGAGTCCGTTGATGTTACATCCAGCAAGGTTCCTGCAGATGATGAGAAGGATACAGTGGAAAATGGAAACACAGATGGAAACGTGAAATCAGACTCGACGGTAGATAAGGATCATGGTGCAGCTAGTGCAAGTGGAAGTGCCAGGTTGACAGGAAGGTCTGAGACTGGAGAAAGAGGTATTAGCAGCCGATGCAGGCCGAGCACAGGCAGTGATGTCAGCGAGGAAAGCGCGTGCAGCAGTTTTAGTAGCACCAGCAAGCCTCACAAGGCAAATGATTCACGGTGGGAGGCAATCCAGATGATCAGGACTAGAGATGGGATTCTTGGCCTCAGCCATTTTAAGCTATTGAAGAAGCTAGGTTGTGGTGACATCGGCAGTGTGTATCTTTCAGAGTTGACTGGAACCAAGAGCTATTTTGCAATGAAGGTTATGGACAAGGCATCACTCACAGGCCGTAAGAAGTTGCTTCGAGCCCAGACTGAGAAGGAAATCTTACAGTGCTTGGATCATCCTTTTCTTCCAACACTGTACACACACTTTGAGACTGACAAGTTCTCATGTCTGGTTATGGAGTTTTGCCCTGGGGGAGACTTGCATACACTTCGACAGAAACAGCGTGGCAAGTATTTTCCAGAACAAGCTGTCAAGTATGTCTGATCCATCTTTTACGCTGTACATAATATACTTTACTGTCTTCTTGACTTTTAGGATTCAGCATTTTCTTAGTATTTTAAACAATAGCGTTCATCCGATTCTGTGTGTTCCCATGTATCGTGGCAACAAAGCCAAGAATAGCGGAAAGTTACTATCTGTTTCAAGTTAGCTGAATGTATGAAAAATTGCCTGTAATGTGCTAATTGGCCAGATATCGTATGATCTTGTGGAAATTGTCGACGAGAAAGCAACATTTGCAAATTTAATTTGCTGCTAAAAAAACCCATCTACTTTGCTTCAGATTACATCCATGCAGCAGAACTAAACATGCATCAAATTAAATGAAGCAAATACAACATATAGCGACATAAATATCCCAGTAATATTGTTGTGAATACCTTTTTTAGTATTTCTTACAAGTTATTTCTACTAAATAAAAACTGCTGCACACTGATTCGATATTGCATTTCTTCTTAATCACAGATTCTATGTAGCAGAAATCCTCCTTGCTATGGAGTACTTGCACATGCTCGGTATCATATATCGTGATCTGAAGCCTGAAAACATTCTTGTCCGTGATGACGGGCACATCATGCTATCCGACTTCGACCTCTCCCTTCGCTGTACAGTTAGCCCGACTCTAATCAGGTCATCCAATCCCGAAACAGAAGCACTTCGGAA
>NW_024116826.1:0-5681 GCF_003073215.2 Triticum urartu
ACTTTGCATCTCTATACCAAAAATACCAAAAATATTATTTATCATCTTTATCAGATCTCACTTTCGTAAGTGACCGTGAAGGGATTGACAACCCCTAAGCGCGTTGGTTGCGTTGAGCTATTGGTTTTGTGTAGGTACGAGGGACTCGCGCGTAGCCTCCTACTGGATTGATACCTTGGTTCTCAAAAACTGAGGGAAATACTTACGCTACTTTGCTGCATCATCCTCTCCTCTTCGGGGAAATCCAACGCAGTGCTCAAGAGGTAGCACACCCCATTGTAATCCCCTACTTAAACATGGTGCTTTATGCCACATATTATGATTCAATGATGTCTTGCCATCCTATGATGTTTTGAGTAGTTTTCCTTTGTCCTTTGGGTTGATTGATGATATAGATTGGTTTCAGTTGTATGTTTTATGTTTTATTTTGGTGTTGTCCTATGGTGCCTTCCGTGCCGCGCACAAGTGAAGAATTCCCATTGTAGGGTGTTGCAATACGTTCATGATTCGCTTATAGTGGGTTGCTAGAGTGACAGAAGTTTAAACCCGGGTAAAGGGGTTGTTGCGTATGGGATAAAGGGGACTTGATACTTTAATGCTATGGTTGGGTTTTACCTTAATGATCTTTAGTAGTTGCGGATGCTTGCTAGAGTTCCAATCATAAGTGCATATGATCCAAGAAGATAAAGTATGTCAGTTTATGCATCTCCCTCATATGAAATTGCAATAATGATTACCAATCTTGTTAACAATTGCCTAGGACAATTCCGCATGCTGACCCATCATTATTCCATACTCGCTATTTATAATATATAGTAATATATTCTAATTTTATGTTAACAACACCTACTTTTATAGATATCATGCAAAGTTATCCTCTTCATACCCACATCGTAGTTTTATTTCTCGTTTTCAGTTGGAAGCAAACGTTCGGTGTACGTAGAGTCGTATCAGTGGCGGATAGGACTTGAGAGAATATTGATCTTACATTTAGCTCCTTGTGGGCTCAACACTTCATACTTATCACTTCCAGCTTTGGAAAGTGCTACAATGATTTCTTGCACTTGAGGATTATCAGGCCACCAAATTTACAGGCGGTGGCATGGTGACTCCGAGCACTATTCATTGTAGCAGTGTCGTGCTCGATCGGACGGCCAGGGTCGGTCCACCCGGAGATCCGACGGACGGAGTGCATTCGGGAGAGCGATCCGATGGCTGCGAGGGCACATGGCCTAAGGAGGCTTCATTTTACTCCGGACTCTAACAATGGGATGTAAGCACATCACCACCACTGCCACACACATGGATGGGTACCACAACCGTTCTAACCATTTAACTACTGATTGGTTTTAATAACACATTTTTTTCTTGCGTTCTTTATAACATATTATTGTGTTTGATAATATGATGTGTCTTAGCTAATTGTCAATAAAAAATGTGTGTGAACTAAGACATGCATAGTTGATTATTTTAGTTTCACTAGTAAGCTTGCACGTGCAACGCACATATCGACTAATTCATTTTTCAGAGATACATCTACTCCCAATCAAATACAGCTTGCCTACCTGTCTCTCATACTATCATATTCTTATAGTAGTTCTTACCAAGAATGAATGTCGGGTTTGGCAACGGATGCCAAGAATGCACTCACACATTTTAAAGGCAATATCGTGCATACATTTTAAAGGCAATATCATTTCCAACCAAACGGCATGCACGATGGTTGGCTCTTTTACCCTGGAGATAAATTCATCCTGATCATCTTGTAGACTATCTGGCCTACAATTCCAGTATGTACAAGTACAACACCATTCAGCAGGGTGCACATGCACAGAAAATTACTATTTTCTGAAAAGATTCCTTTATAGTTTATTCCAAACTGAAAAGGATCTTTATCTATTTTCTGAAAAAAAATCCTTTATAGATCATCTTGTACATGTACAGAACAGAAGTAAAAGACAAGTTGGGAGTTGTGCATTTCAAACTGAAAAGGATCATTACCTATTTTCTGAAAATATTCCTTTATAGTTTATTTTTCTTGGTTAGTGAAAGTAAGTAGGAAGACAAGATTATGGTGGAAGTTCTTTCTTCTTTTTCCTGTGGACTGCAGGAGTGATAAAATGGTTTCTTTTGTTTAAGCACTAAAATATTACTTGAGCACACAAGCCTAGTTTATAAATCATGACACTGTTTTCTTTGTTGGAAACCATGTGTGCGATGTAGACCAGTTTTATAACATGAGCAATAGCATCAGCAAGGAAAGTAATATGTAATTACAGAGAGCTAAACCCATATATATCCTCTCAAAATCCATATTTCAATGAACTGTCATTATCTTACTCTCCTTCCTGTAGTATTTATAATTCTTTTCAAGGTAAGCTTCACTAAATAGATGAGAAACTTGCAGGTTCCATTCAAGATAAAACTTGAGACATACTTTTCTATGCATTGATCTATCAATGATGTTGACAGCAAGGAATAGTGTTTCACCCAGTAGCTCAAGCTTGTAGTGCACCTGCATACTGCATTGGACAATGAAACATTGGGGTTTGTAGGAACTTTACATTCCAGAGAATACCAAGATAGACTACTTTGCTGAATCCACTAAGCATCGAATGGAATCCTTACCTCAATCAACCAGTCAATCAGAAAAATACGCCTTTTCTCATTGATATCAGTTTGGTGCGTCATGTAGGTGGGGGCTCACAACTCAACTTGTACAGCACAACAAATTTGGCAATGAGATTATTATTGTCGTACAAGGTCAGAACTCTGTAAATAACTTTGACGGGGTTCCAAGCAGATAATTACCTTGGTCTGTCTGTAGAAGCTATAAATTTCAGTGAGGTATTCGACAACTGCGAGGGAGTTCCTGATGTCATAGCTGTCGATGTCAGGTGCTACCTGGTAACAAAAAGAACAAATATGCTGAAATATGAACAGAGATACTTCAAAAGCAGGATGATGACCATGTAAATGTCTAAAGATCGATTAAATCCTCCATCAACTTATATGAACCAGTTGTTCACAAAATGTCATGCCATCATGACCCAAAGGCATGTCACCCAGACAAACTTCGTACTAACTGTAATTAGCGTGTCCAGCATGTCATCTACCCTGCACAAAAAGAGAACGCGCTTCTTTCGCTAATAATTATAGGATGTTGTGCTTGTCATACACACAACAGGCATTGTCGCATTCATACCCCCAGTACTACATATAATCCCCCAACTGAAAAGATCCGCTAGTAAAGTTGCTTCCGGCAGTGTAGGGCACCACTGTAGTATGGTAGCTTGACGATTTCGCCATCCGCAGAAACGACGTTGTTCAAGAGTCAAGACATAGCCATAGTCGTAGCAAAGCTCTGTCAAAGCACGTATACCAGTTAGAACTCAAGAGAAGCTATAGAGTTTTACCTGTAGAAATTGTTGAGATGCATCAGAAATCAATTCACCTGAAGTGGAAGTATCGTGTCGGCAGCAAAAAGTGTCACCTTTTGTAGCTTGACGTCGTGGTGATTTGTTAGGACACACTGGGCAAAGAGGTTACGGTTGCAGCTGTGGTTTATGAACCTTGCGAAACTTCCAACAGAGCCAGCATCGATGTAGTCCTCCGGCGCGGTGGTGCCTCGGAATCGTTCTCAACGTGAAGTGATGGCATAAGCATATCAGACCCTGCCCTTTTTTGTACAAGAGTGGAAACAAATCATTTACAAACATCCATTTTTCAGAGACAAACTAAGAAACCGAGCAATGAGACAAATGATGAGTAAGCGAAATGAAAGCTTGAAGCGAAACAATTAGTACCTCCCGTCCATCTTTAGAACCTCCCACTTCTTCAGTCCTCCTCAACACACCAACATACTCACAGATTGGAGCCCCGGGGAGGATGGTTAAACATCTCATCATTAACTAAAAAATCTGAATGAAAAATCTGAAGTGACCACCTTTGATGAAACAAAAAATGCTAGGAATCATGGAACAGAACAACGAACAACATTGATCCTGAAAGCTTGAAGCGAAACAATTAGTACCTCCTGTCCATCTTTAGAACCTCCCACTTCTTCAGTCCTCCTCAACACACCAACATACTCACAGATTGGAGCCCCGGGGAGGATGGTTAAACATCTCATCATTAACTAAAAAAATCTGAATGAAAAATCTGAAGTGACCACCTTTGATGAAACAAAAAATGCTAGGAATCATGGAACAGAACAACGAACAACATTGATCCTGCCCCAAATCAAACTCATTGAATGGTGCAATCAGGTGTAACTGCATAATAAATTAAATTCGACTAATATAGGATTTAAGCAAAAACAATCATAGAGATGAATAGAAATAATTCAATTGAGGGCCAATACCTCATTTGGGGAAAACATCCTAATGGAGATCGGTTTTATTTGCATTCTAAAACCTCGTTGGTCTAACACCATGTTATCAGTACTATACTGTGCAGAATTTTTACTTATTTAATATTTGATTACCTAATGAGCAGTAATCCATGATGGCTATCAAGAATCCATGCATAATATAGAAAAACATCACCTGTCTAAGAAACAAATAAATCTACAAAAATCAAGTTGCCTCTTGCAAACCTTGTCGACCACCAGCATAGGGGCTCAGCCCAGAGGGGGCGGCTGGGTTGGCTGGGGAGGTCGGGCAGATGCTAGGCGAGCCGGAAACTTGAGCGAACGTGCTTGCCGACCCCGATGCCATCCAGCAACTGGTAACTGGCCACCTCGAAATCGTGTGCCGCGGTGATGCTATCCGTCAAGCATCTGGACGATATATGGGGTGGCTGGCCATGGTTAACTTCGGAGGTGGTGGAGTTGTTGGTCATGCTGAAGAAAAATGCAACAGGTGTTGCAGGGTTGCAAACACACAGAACTTCCTCTGATAAAATTTAGTTTTGAACCTAACAAATATAAGCTTTAAACTTGAGATCAACAGCTCTCACCAGGTGAAATCGGGCCTTCAACGAAACACAGCCCAAAATTCAATCTGAACAAAATGAAGGAAAATTTGAATGTGGAAAGAATTTAAGATTAGAACCAAACCTACCCACCTGGATGGTTCACGTACGCGATGGAGCTACTGGAGGAGGGTGCGCCGAGGAAAAAGACTCGACAGCCGAGGGCGCGACGGGCAAGACACACGACCGCCTCGCTAGGAGAGGACACAATCCCGCATGCCGAGCAGGTCTAATCACCGGCCCGACGAGCCCGTAGGTGGAGGCCGTGAGGAAGAAACCCCATCCGCGGACGTCTCTTGGAAACGGATGGCAGCGGGGAAGATCCGGTCATCACCGTCCTCAATCTGGTAGGGAGGAAGACTGGCAGTCGCGAGGGAAGGACCAGCGGAGCTTTGGTCCATGGCCATGGCGCCCTGCAGTGTGGGAACGAAGATAGAGGAGATAGATTAGTGAGGTGTGGCGGCGAACTGCTGCCCAATACGGCGACCCCCGTTCCTGTGCCGACGAAGAGGAAGAAAGGGCCAGGGAGGAGACGATGTGAGAGTGCAGCCTCGGCCAGAGTACGAGAGCACCCTGGCTGGCATCAACCGCAGTGGCACGGGGCGGCGGCCGGGCACCGCACATCTCCCTTTTCGAGGGTGAGACGCGGGGTTCACCAGGCGCGGCGAGGGGGAGGCGTGCGAGCGCCACATGCCGCGTGGGGGTGC
>NW_024116827.1:0-7334 GCF_003073215.2 Triticum urartu
GCGGGGCGAGGGGAGGCGACGCTAGGGTTCCTCCTGGGGAGCCTCGGGAATTCCCTGTAGGATCTTGATCTTCGTCGTAACTGGTAATATATGGGACAAGGATATGTATATGCGTAAAACATTTTGATTTCTTTTGACATTATTAGGTTTTTTTGTCCATGTGAAGCATATGCTCTTGGGTGCCGTTTTGAATTGAATTACATAATAAAAGAGAAAACAAAAATAACACTATTTCCCGTATGTAGAATGAAAGCAAAACAAACATTATAGACCAATATATTGGACTCTACTCATACAATTCAAGTTTAATTACAATGGTGCGCAATACTGCAACCTGCAACTTACAGATCCTTACCCACACCTAAGCAGTTGCTACTGATTTCCCTTTGCTTCATAAACCAATGGTCACTCCATTTGCTTCATAAACTCGGTGAACGCAGTGTAGGAGGAGCCACCTTCCTTCCATACTGCGTGAGCGCTCTTCTTTACCGCCATGATCCGCTCCTCGAGTGCTCGCAGTCTCTCCGGCTCCATGTCCATGATCTGCCTAACCGCCGCGTCAACATCGTCGGCCCTGACAAGCCCCCCGCGCTTATACCCTCTCACCTCCACGCCAACCTTCATATCTTCGACAATGTACGCCTTGTTCATCCACTGCTCGGCTACCAACGGCCAGCACACCATTGGCACACCGGCGACCACCGCCTCCAGCGTCGAGTTCCATCCGCAGTGGGTTACGAACGCACCAGTGGACGAGTGACGCAGCACCTCCACCTGTGGCACCCAGGACGCAGTCACCACGAAGCCCCTGTCCGCGGTCCCGGCCAAGAACCCCTCCGGGAGAAGGGACAGCGCCGCGTCCGGTCCGCCGGCGGCTGCGGCGAAGGCAGGAGGCGCGCGCCGCACCCACAAGACCCTGTCCCCGGACTTCTGGGGCCCCTTGGCCATCTCCCTGATCTGCTCGAGCGACACCGTGCATCGGCTGCCGAAGCAGAGGACCACGACGCTGCGCTCGGGCTGCGCGTCCAGCCACGGGAGGCATGGGTGTCTTTCCTCCCCCTCTGCCCCCTCCGCGATCAACGGCCCGACGCAGTAGACCGGCGGCGTGGCGCGGTCGGGGAGGCAGCGCCCGTTTCTAAGCGCCGCCACCGCTGAGCCCTCCAGCGCGTCGAAGGTGTTCACCAGAATGCCGCTCGCAGCCGCGATCCGACCGAATACGTCCAGCACAGTCGCGTACAGGTCCGTTCCGCTGTCGAGCACCGCGTCGACCAAGTGAGACGCCGGCATCGGGGGCATGCCGGGGAACGACACGGGCGTATCGCCGAGATCTTTCAAGTTTCCGGCGTGCCAGGAGCAAAACAAAGGCAATTGGAGGAAGATGGAGAGGCTGGCGGCGCCTGTGGAGAAGAACATGTGCCCCGGGATACCCAGCTCCGCGGCTACGCCGAGGTCACAGACGGCGAGCATGTCGGCCACGAGCGCGTGGACATCGGGGAGGCTACGGAGGAAGTCCCGCAGGACAGGTGCCTGGGAGCGGGAGGTCGCCTGCATGCGTATGAACGGGTGGGCGGCAGCGGAGGCGGCGTCGAGGCCGGGAGGGGGAGGGAGGGAGTGGACGGAGAGGGAGGGGAGCCGGGAGGCGTACCGGCAGATGGTGGAGCGGAAGGCCGGGGCGGTGAGGGATGGGCCCGGGACGGCGACGGTCACCGCGAGGCCGCGACGGAGGCACATCGCGGCGAACTCCAGCATGGAGATGAGGTGGCTTAGGCTCTGGCCGGCGACGACGACCACCCTTCTTGGCGTTGACATTGGAGTGTTCTGATTCAGCTTTGCTTGGTGGCCTGGCCTGTGAACTTTGGAGTTGAGATTTGCACACTGGAGGAGAGAAACGAGTGGTCCGTGTCACTTGTATCGTCTTTTTACTTGTATTTTCTTTTTCATGATATATAATACGTGTGTCTCATTCATATTTCCACCGCCTTAAAATAAATAATGTGATTGATTTATAAGCCGAAAACCAAAAAAAATTCTGCTGATATCATCTATTCATACGTGGCAAAATGAGTGGTGATGGAGGCGTGTGGGCGATGTGCAAACGCCCACACGTGTGGCAGGAAGGGAGACGCACCACACGTCTCTAATGTAAACATATTGTCACGTCATCGCATGCATGCATGTAGTAATCTTTTTGGATTTTCAGTTTTTAAAATGTTTTACCTCTTAAACAAAAAATCCGATTCAAAATCCGTTTTCACCATTAAATCCCTCGCGATGAGATCTTTGAAACTAGATCCCATGTTGATATGTTTTGATGAATTTTTTTTTTGCATTAAAAGTTGCCATGTCTATTGCATATGAATTGCCATGATGTTTACACTGAAGTTGCCATGATATGTTTCAGCTATTTTCTTCTATATTTAAAAGTAAATTTTGACATTTATAAAATGGGGAATTAAGAAACTAGACTTGCCATGAACCATAAACTAAAATTGCCATGATACATGCACATAATATTGCCGTGGTTCATACAAAAAATAATTTTCATGGTCAAAATACTGGAGTTGCCATCATCAAAATACTAAAATTGCCATGATCTACAAACTAAAATTGCCACATGGCAACTTTAGTTTAAGCCCTATGACAACTGCAGTGTAAACATCGTGACAACTTCTGGCAAAAAAAATTTCGTCGAAACATATCAACATGGGGTCTAGTTTTGAAGATCTTGTCGAGACGGATTTAATGGTGAAAACGGATTTTTAGTTCGCTTTTTTATTTAGGAGATACAACATTTTTAAGCCGAAAACCAAAAAAAATTCTGCTGATGTCATCTATTCATACGTGGCAAAATAAATGGTTATGGAGGCGTGTGGGCGATGAGCAAACGCCCACACGTGTGGACGTTAACATTTCCGTTGATTTAATACAACTTGGTACTAAATCACCACACTTATTTTAGGGCGAGGGAGTATATCATAAGGATTTATAATAAAAAACCGAAAAGACAACATAACACGTCTTTGCATAAGAAAAACACCAACCAAGAAAACAATCACAATCAAAACTGAATAATTTCTTGAGCTTGACACCATTGTCAGTCACCTGCCTTTGATGTCACTATAACAGCCACAAAAAAATGAATCACCTCGAGCTTGACGCGGCTCAATCGCTGATATGCAGCTTTGCGGACCTTGAAGATGGCTCATCAAAGGCGGAGCCATTACGTTGAATGAATCAGACCGGGGCAACACCTCAGACACGTCGTCGAACTCCAAATCTGGCACCCCAGCAAGACTAAGACATCGGAGGAGGAAACCATACCTACCAGCCACGAACCACAAACCCAGCGCACGATCCACCATCTTCTAAATGCCACCAATGCAGACAACAATCTACATCCGCTCCTGGACTACCTCCCAAACTCCACGTCGGCGCTGGAGCAAACGGCATCGCATCGGGAGGGGGGGACCACGAGGATGCTGTCGTCGCCACCCTATCCTAACTTGAACAAACTGGTTTCCAAATCCATCCGCAACCATAGGACCGATCGCCTCAGTGGGAAGGATCTGAAGCTTCTTTATTCATTGCCTCCATCGCCGCCTCCCAAGCAAGACATTGGACGACCCAAAAAACACTAAGCTACTACGGCATAACCTAAAGCTACATGATCCACACTAATACATCCATTTTGCATCATGCTTTTATATTGATATTTATTGCATTATGGGCTGCTATTACACATTATATCATAATACTTATGCATATTCTCTCCTATTTTATAAGGTTTACATGAAGAGGGAGAATGCCAGCAGCTAGAATTCTGGACTAGAAAAGGAGCAAATATTAGAGACCTATTCTGCACAACTCCAAAAGTCTTGAAACTTCACGTAGCTTATTTTTGGAATATATAAAAAATATTGGACGAAGAAATTACCAGAGGGGGGCCACCAGCCAGCCACAAGGGTGGAGGACGCGCCCCCCGACCTTGTGGGCCCCCTGGCAGGCCTCCGATGCCCATCTTTGGCTATATGGCGTGTTTTGCCCTAGAAAAAAAATCAGAGGGAAGCTTCCGGGACGAAGTGCCGCCGTCTCGAGACGGAACCTGGGCAGAACCAATCTAGAGCTCCGGCGGAGCTGTTCTGCCGTGGAAACATTCCTCCGGGAGGGGGAAATCGTCGCCATCGTCATCACCATCGATCCTCTCATCAAGAGGGGGTCAATCTCCATCAACATCTTCACCAGCACCATCTCCTCTCAAATCCTAGTTCATCTCTTGTATTTGATCTTGGTCCCAAAACCTCAGATTGGTACATGTGGGTTGTTAGTAGTGTTGATTACTCATTGTAGTTGATGCTAGTTGGTTTATCCAGTGGAAGATTATATTTTCAGATCCTTAATGATAATTAATACTCCTCTGATCTTGATTATGAATATGCTTTGTGAGTAGTTACGTTTGTTCCTGAGGACATGGGAGAAGTCTTGTTATAAGTAATCATGTGAATTTGGTATCCGTTCGATATTTTGATGAGATGTATGTTGTCTCTCCTTTAGTAGTGTTATGTGAACGTCGACTACATGACACTTCACCATTATTTGGGCCTAGGGGATGGCATTGAGAAGTAATAAGTAGATGATGGTTTGCTAGAGTGACACAAGCTTAAACCCTAGTTTATGTGTTGCTTCGTAAGGGGCTGATTTGGATCCATATGTTTCATGTTATGATTAGGTTTACCTTAATTCTTCTTTCGTAGTTGCGGATGCTTGCGAGAGAGGTTAATCATAAGTGGGAGGCTTGTCCAAGAAAGGGCAACACCCAAGCACTGGTCCACCCACATACCAAACTATCAAAGTAACGAACGCGAATCATATGAGCATGATGAAAACTAACTTGACAGTAGTTCCCATGTGTCCTCGGGAGCGCTTTGCTTTATATAAGAGTTCATCCTGGCTTGTCCTTTGCTACAAAAAGGATTGGGCCACCTTGCTGCATCTTAATTACTTTATTTACTTGTTACCTGTTACGAATTATCTTATCACGAAACTATTTGTTATCGATAATTTTAGTACTTGCAGACAATACCTTGCTGAAAACTACTTATCACTTTGTTCTGCTCCTCATTGGGTTTGACATTCTTACTTATCAAAAGGACTCACTACAAAAAAATACACTTCCGCGGTGATACGTGTTTGTCACAGTAGGTCACGTTTTCTGTCATGCATGTACATCCATGACAATTTTATGACAGAATCAAGATAGTCATACATGTGTTGTCGTAGAAGTGTTCCATGACATTACCAAAATTATCATCACGGAAGTGTCCACTTCCATGACGAAATATCGCGCGTCACAGAAGTGCTTTCGTCAAGGGGGACCGACACGTGGCATCCACCGTAACGGAACACCGTTAAGCTATCGGGTCCGGTTTTGGATCTGATAACCCGTTAACAGCCCGGACCAATGGCGATTTTCCACGTGTAAAATCATCATTGGCTGGAGGAAACACTTGTCAGCTCCCCGTTGGCACATGTGTCACTCATCCAATGGGCGAGATGCGCTTATGAAATGTTGACACGTGGACCGGCCCAAAAGTGGCCCATAAAGTTTAAATGGGCCGGCCCAACTAAAGGCCCACAAGATTTTGCGGTCCATAATGGGCCGGCCCAGCAAAAGGCCCATGAGATTTTGCGGACCATAATGGGACGGCCCAGCTAAAGGCCCACAAGATTTTGCGGGCCATAATGGGCCGACCCAGCTAAAGGCCCGCAAGATTTTGCGGACCATAATGGGCCCGCCCAGCTAAAGGCCCACAAGATTTTGCGGACCATAATGAACCGGCCCAGCTAAAGGCCCACGAGATTTGGCCGACCATGATGGGTCGGCCCAGCTGAAGGCCCAAAAGATTTTGATGACACTAGTAGGACGGCCCATTAACAGGCTGCCATGTTTTGGGCCAAATGCCGGCCCATATTTGATCCGGTCCATTAACAGTCTGCCACGTTCCGGGCCTAATAAAGGCCCATATGAGATCTGGCCCGTTAAAAGCCTACCACGTTCTGGGCCAAATTACGGCCCAGATCAGGTCCGACCCTTTGAGAGGCTTTGGACTAAATTATGGCCCATATCAGATTCGGCCCGTCAACTGGATGCTATACTTTTGGGCCCACTTGATAAAGGCCCATTTAGTAATTCGGCCTGATATTAGTTTCGGCCTGTTAAAGGCCCGTTTAACATTTCGGCCCTCTATACATTTCGGCCTGTTAAAAGCCCGTCATATAGTTGGGCCTAACTACGGCCCCGTTTGCATTCGGCCTGCTCATAGACGATAATATGATTGGGCCAAACAAGGACCGAGACAATTTTGACTTGTTATAAGCCCATGATTTGATTGGCACAATCATGGGCCGGGGTCTATTTCGGCCTGCTGCCAGCCCGTGAGCTGTTCGGCACTTTCCATGCCCAACCTACTTTTCAGCCTCCTAAAAGCCCATTGAGTTTTCTTGGGAAAATAGGGCCGGCGGTTTACTTGGCCTATTAAAGGCCCGAATCTACTAGTGGGCCAGTTTACATTTAGGCATGTTAACGGACCAAGATGACGAGGCCCATGATGCGGATCATACATAGTGATTTGCATGACGGCCCGATTATGTACCTTAATTTTACGGTTTGGTCGGTTTATTGCGAAGACAGGATATATATACAGTAAAATAACTGCAGCATCGTGAATAAGAAAAAAAAACCTAGACTATACAATAAAGAAATTACGACATATTACATCTACTGGGCATCAAAGTTCGCCACTATGATAATAAAGCACAAGCAGACAGCAGATTACATACACTGGGCATCAAAGATCGCCACCAGTGCAATTAAACACGCCGACCAAATAATATACAAAACCGACAACACTTCAATAGAGTTCAAGAAAGGTTAGCCCTGCTCGGGAGCTGTAGCGCAAGCAGCTGAGCAAGCTGTTGAGACTGCACTTGTTTTACACTTATATCCTCCTCACTCTGAAAGATAAACAAGCAGACAGATGACATGTTTTGCACATATAAGTATCAGTGCTGACAATTCATCACATTTCTGACTGACGAATAAAGTGACACAGTTTAAAATAGCATTAACACAATATGGTATTGTTCAGGTCAAGACATGGCAGGAAATGACATTGTGAAGGAGTTGGCAGCTTCACGACACCACTAGATTACAGATCAAGAACTCATAAGTATCAATGGTTAGTGTGCTATCAATTTATACCATTTCAGATTGGCAAATAAAGAGACGGTTTAAATAATAGTAGAATGATATGACATTGTTCATAGTTAAGACATTG
>NW_024116828.1:0-7828 GCF_003073215.2 Triticum urartu
GCGGTCCCGCCCTGCCCGGCGGGTCGTCGGAGGGGTCGACGCCGCTGTCCCGTCCCGTCCATGCAGGTTCCGCGACCCCCTCCTCCTCGCCAGTGCCAGTCCCAGCCCCGCCGCCGCCGCCGCCTCGTCCACTCCACCTCTAAAACCCGCCGCGGCGGAGCTCCAGAAGTGCCGTCAGGTGGGTGCCCGCGAGCTCCTCTCACCTCTGTTTCGGTTCGATTTCCGGAGCTTATGTGGGGTTAATCGATTCCCTAAGTTTGTCTCTGCCGGGTTTGGGGGAATTTTCCGGCTCGACGTCCAAGCAAACATCGACCAGGTGTGGATTAGCAAATTCACAGTGTCAAATCTGTATAGTATATACTTGACCGCTATTGTTCATTCAACCTGACATGGGGGTTCTGAATTTCGTGCAGCTGCTATTGCAGGGGACAGACTTGGCTGATGAGCAACAGAAGAAGGGTAGCATTTGGGAGCTCTTCAGCGAGGCTCAGCCGGAGTAACTTTACTAACCAGTATCTGAAGTTCCAAACCAAAATGAAAACAAACAACGAAGTCTAAAAGACTGTACAGAAGAACTAGGCTATGACAGAAGCTCGTACTATGGAGCAACGTATGCTTTCACATCAGTTGATTGACAATTATGTTGTAACTTATGGCCCTGGGCTTTTATTTACTTGTAACCAGGCAATCTTTCCGTCATGACCACCACAATACAGCTATGTCCGAGTACATCACCTCTACATATGGAGACATATGTCTCTTTCTCAAGCTCTCGCCGACATAGTAAGTTCACAATCTCCAGGGGACTAGCCGCTGTTTTGACAGAACAGGGTACTAGCTTTCATGTCACTGTGCTGTATGTTGCTGATTATGTGCGACTGATCATCTCTGCAAGAATCAAGAAAGTGAAGTTCTGAACCATCAGCATAAACCAAGTTTGCAATTACAAAACTGGGAAGCAAAATCTATATATCTGAATAAGCTATATTCTGAACTTATTTGCTCTGAACATAGCCACCATAGGCCAGTCTAGGGCATATCTAACACAATTTGCTCTCCTTTGTGCAGAAGAATGACCGTTCAGGTGGGATTTGTGGATTAAGGATGCAATAGCAAATGATTTATCATGGGACACTCAAGTGCTATGACATACATTGGAAAGTTTATTCCTTTATAAGGAAGCTCTGACATCAGGAAAGTTCATGAGACACCACCCCTCCAAACGGAAAAAAGGTACATCTTATAAAAAAGTAGAACTTGCAGTTTTTACACATAAACCATCTTGTAGTTTTAGTTTGGATGTTGCCTGCAAATGAAGTTAAGTATTTTTTTTTCTGTAGTAGTTGCCTATTCAATAAGTGGATAAAAGATGAGTTGCAAATCCCTTGTATAAGTTTTGTAATCTTTCCATCCTAATAAATTATTGCGGGTTCTCTTTACATTCTATTGCTTTTAACATCTTTTTAATAAAAAGAAAAGAAAAGAAAAGCATCAACCAACTAATGGGCATATTTGCGTATTATGATTTAGATCAATTCTAATATTTAACTGAATTTTACAACCTGTGAGGGGTTTAGTTCACCTTTCTGCAACCACCATATGTGCATATGTTTCTTACATCCGAAAAAACTCATATCTGAAAGGATATGCAGAAAAGATGGAACAAAATATTTTGATCTACAAGCTATAGCTGTATGTACTGCTTGCTTCAAAATCAAGGACGCAATCTTGTGTGAACTTGTAATTAGCATTCCGTGGTTCCATAGCAAGCAAACTCTGTTCCTCCTCTGGATTGGCATCTGCTTGAGCCCACGGGTGGCTGTGGTATCTCCTCAGCATCTCCAACGTCTCTGCAACCTCCTTCATTGTCGGCCGCTCCTCCCCACTCATGTTCAAGCATCTCACAACCAGGTGTGTGATCTCTTCGAGCGCTTCAATTCTCATCTCGTCCCTCACTTGGCTGTCCAGAAGGTCTTGGTGCTGGCCTACCTTCACTGCCATCATGAAGCATAAAACAAGGCTTCTATCTTCCTCTGGCCCATCGAAGTACAGTGCCTTCTTCCTTGTCAGAAGCTCCAATAGGACGACACCAAAGCTGTACACATCACTCTTATCAGTCAGCCGGCATGTCATTAGATATTCCGGGTCAAGGTAACCGCAAGTTCCCTGCACCAACGTTGCCATCTTGGCCTCATCAGTTGGTGCCAGTTTTGATGCTCCGAAATCTGAAACTTTTGCTGTGAGCTTGTGATCCAACAGAATGTTTGCCGTCTTGACATCTCCATGGAGAATCGGTGGCGAGGCTGAAGAGTGCATGTATGCCAGTGCCTCGGCTGACTCTACTGCTATCCGAAGACAGGCGTCGAGGGCTGCGTCAGAGTCAAGGCCCTTACTGCCATGGATGTAGTGGTAAAGGGTACCATTTGAGACGAACTCGTAGACCAGCATGGGCACTTCCACTTCGAGGCAGCATCCGAGCAGCTTGACGACATTCTTGTGGTTGATCTGGGAGAGGATGAACATCTCCCTCGCGAATTCTGTGGTCGGGGCTTCTTCCATCATCTTTGACTTCTTGATCGCCACTATTGTCTTGTCCTCAAGTACACCCTTGTAGACAATGCCGTGCCCGCCGTGGCCAAGAACTTGGTCGGCGGCAAACTCGTTGGTTGCTTTCTCCAACTCTTCCTTGGAAAAGATCTTGAACCCACCAGTGCCTTTGCTGGTGCCATTGTAGTTACGTATCTGCTGCTGCAGGAAGAGGCCTCCATTTACCTCAAAGAACTTCTGCTTTGTTCTGATAAGCTTCCTCTTCTGGAGCCCCAAGTAGAGCCAGAAGGACATGAAAAATGGCAAGAACACTCCAAGGCTGACTCCTGAGTACGATGTTGCATAGCCATTAGTTTTCCAGCAGTAAAATTGCAGGAGCAACCAAAGGGGCAAAAATTGCAGGATTATCTGTTTACCTGTAACTACTTTCAGGGCTAAAGTGAAACTGTCCTTTGGTCGGCAACCATCCTTCCTGGTGGCATCTCCACTTGTCCCAGGAGGACATTGGCAAGTGTAGCTTCCCGGCGTATTTGTGCAGGCCCCGTGGCATGTGTGTTTTCCTTTGCGTTCACACTCGTTGATGTCTTCAGGCAAAAAACTTGTCAGAACATCAGACAAAATGGCAGAAGGATAGCAGACGTTTAAGAAAATATTTAAGTGTTCCAGTTGTAGCAAGATTTATACTGTGAATACCTTTGCATCCATCGTCTAGATAGGGGTTGCCCTCATACCCCTTGGAGCAGTTGCACCGGTACCCTGTGCTGTTTTTGGAGTTGACGCAATGGCTGAGCATGCTCCGGCACGCGTAGTCGGTTGCATTGCGCTTGGCAGCTTTGCAGTTGCGAACGTTCCGGACTGCCCAGTCGAGCACGACGGGCACGGCGAAGTCATCAGTCCGGTTGAGGCTCCCACCAGTGTATTTGGTATTCAACCATTCCGCCTCCACCAAGAACACGTACCGGCAGGTCGTGCTGTTGCTATAGAAGATTGGGTCTGTCTGCTCCTTTGGGATGTCGAGCAGGTATGGCTCGAAGTAGTCCACAGCAGCGGGTATCCCGCTCTGGCAGCAGGCGACGCCTGTGCATGAACCTGGCAAGGTGAACTTTGACGGACCACACACGCTCATGCAACCACTGACGTAGTAGCCAGCAGTGTCGACGAAGTAACCAAGGTTGGGGCAGCCAAGCGCGACGAGGCGGTTCCTCGCCTGGGAGAAGAGGAGGTGGCTGTTGATGAGTGGCACGGGCGTGGCGCCATTACGGCCGATGATGCTCCCGCTGCTGTTGTAGCAGTGGCGTGTCACGTTGATGTAGGCCCAGGCCTCCCCGGTCCCAATGGATAGGTTGGTGATCTGGACGCCATAGCCAGTTACGGCAAGCCACGGGACCGGGAGGGAGTCATCACACTCAAGCTGGAAACCACCTCGGCCATCGTCGCGGTAGCAACCGGCACCGATGCCGAAGGGGTAGGGGATCGTGATGTTGCCACACTTGTCCTGGCAGCCTGGCCGCACAACCTGCCGAGGCGGCTGCTGCTCCTCCTGAGCTGAGGCTTGTGTCACTGACAGTAGCAACAGCAGCACGAGCTGTACAACCAGTGTGGTTGCCATTCTTGCTAAGCTGCTCTGCTCAGAGACTTCTGAGGAAGTGGGAAGTGTCAGTTGCTGAAGAATCATGGAAGTCCATATATGCGCAGGGATGCTGAACAATCTGTTCACTAGCTAGGACTGGGTCAATTGCCCAGTACTAGTTAATGATGTTCTGTTATGCTTTATCTAGAGTGCTGATGGTGACGACGGCGACCAGAGCTTCGCCATTTAGCCAATGGCGGAACTTGTTTAACCAGGCAGCTCTTGGCAGAGCCATACATGTCGCCACATGTCAGTACAAAGAGTTTCTGATGGTTATTCTAAAATTTTGTCATGTATGCCTACATGAGAAGAGAACTTTAGGCCTGTTAATGCTAGTGGAGACTAAAGTGGTAAATTGCACCGCCGGCAATCATTGGCTCTTTCGTTGTCCATGTAATTTAGTTGACCAAGCTTACTACGGCCACCTGATCCAGTCCAGCACGTGAGACATAACTGGAGACAAAAACTAGCATCGCCGTTTAGTTTGTTGTGAGAATATTTTCTGTTGGAACTTCTTCTTTTGAGAATCTTCCTTGTTCAGTATGTTCGTTGTACAGAATATTTTCTGTACATTGCCTGTAAAGATAACCTCAGGTCTAAATAATGCCGTACACTCACTTAACGTTTTGGTAAGAAGAACATTTGTTGCATAAACCTCATGTTTCTTTTTACTGACCTGGACAGAAAAATAAACACGGACCCCTACCTGTCAGCAAGCAGAACTATTCTGCCCCTCTGAGTCTCTGATCCGGTAGAGGAACTCTTCTTTAGATTCACCACCTCTATTCACAGCAGTGACGAACCTTTCTGCCTGCCAGCCGGAGGCAAAGCAGTCTAGCCTTTAATGGAGCGTTAGTGCCCAAGCTCCCCGTCTTTGGTCAATCAGAGCTGCACGGATCAACTGGTGGAGGCTATCTTAATTTAAATGCTTTTCTGGTGGCTGTTCGAGTGAATCGTGCGTCGTGCACACAGGCTCGACATTGGTTGCAGCTTCGCAGGTATGAAATGCCATAGGCTTGAAACCGATGGTGTTGGATTTCCCTGTTCTGTTTGTTGTGTATATCTTGCACTGTATTGTTATTCTATTATGAATAATTTGGACGGAATTTAACAAATACAAAATTGCTGTTCTTTTATTGTTTTAAATGTCTTTTAATTAAGATGATTTTTTTAACCAATTAATGAGCATAGTTTTTAAAATTTAATTAATGTGCATAGCTACATACTTGGAGTATTGATCTGGAACATTTCTAGAATTTCACTGAATTGTGAAACCTGTGAGGTTAGATCTTGGCAGTGTTCAGTTTTCGGCCACCATCATATGTGCATTTGTTTTCTTACATCCAAAAGAATTCATATATAAGGGAATGTGCAGAAATAATGATACAAAATAGTTGGATTTACGACCTAAAGCTGAATGTACTTCCTTCAAAAATCAAGGATGTAATCCTGCGTGAACTTGTAAGTCACATTCTGTTGGTTCATAACAAGCAAGCTCTGCTCCTCCGGATTCCCATCCGCTTGAGCCCACGGATGGTGCTGGTATCTCCTCAGCATCTCCAGCCTCTCCGCAACCTCCTTCATCGTCGGCCGTTCCTCCCCACTCATGTTCAAGCATCTTATCACGAGGTGCGTGATCTCTTCGAGCACTTCGATTCTCATCTCATCCCTCACTTGTCTGTCCAGAAGCTCTTGGTGCTGACCTACCTTCGCTGCCGTCATGAAGCATAAAACGAGGCTTCTATCTTTTGCCGACCCGTCCAAGTACAACGCCTTCTTCCTAGTTAGAAGCTCCAATAGGACGACGCCAAAGCTGTACACATCACTCTTGTCAGTCAGCAAGCATGTTATTAGGTATTCTGGATCAAGGTAACCACAAGTTCCTTGCACCAGCGTTGCAATCGTGGCCTCATCAGTTGGTGCCAATTTTGATGCTCCAAAATCAGAAACTTTTGCTGTGAGCTTGTCATCCAACAAAATGTTTGCTGTCTTGACGTCTCCATGGATGATTGGCGGCGAGGCCGAAGAGTGCATGTACGCCAATGCCTCGGCTGACTCTACTGCTACCCGAAGACAGGTGCCAAAAGCTGTGTCGGAGTTGATACCCTTGCCACCATGGATGTGTTGGTCGAAGGTGCCATTTGAGATGAACTCGTACACCAGCATGGGCACTTCTGCTTCGAGACAGCATCCGAGCAGCTTGACGACATTCCTGTGGTTGATCTGGGAGAGGATGAACATCTCCCTCGCGAATTCTTTGGTCTGGGCCTCTTCCATCATCTTTGACTTCTTGATCGCCACCACTGTCTTGTCCTCAAGGACACCCTTGTAGACAATGCCGTGTCCTCCATGGCCGAGAACACGGTCGGCTGCAAAGTTTTTGGTCGCTTTCTCCAGCTCTTCCTTGGAAAAGATCTTGAACCCACCAGTGCCTTTGCTGTTGCCATTGTAGCTATGTATTTGCTGCTGCAGGAAGATGCCTCCATTTAGCTCGAAGAACTTCTGCTTTGTTCTGATAAGCTTCCGCTTCTGGAGTCCCAAGTAGAGCCAGAAGCACATGAAAAATGGCAAGAACACTCCAAGGCTGATTCCTGAGTATGATGAGGCATTGGCATTAGTTTTGCAGCATCAACCAAAGGAGCAAAAATTGCAGGATTATATGTTTACCTGTAACTACTTTCACGGCTAAAGTGAAACTGTCCTTTGGCTGGCAACCATTCTTCACGGTGGCATCTCCACTAGTCCCAGGAGGGCATTGGCAAGTGTAGCTTCCGGGCGTATTTGTGCAGACCCCGTAGCATGCGTGTTTTCCTTTCTGCTCACACTCATTGATGTCTTCAGTTAAATGGCAGAAGGACAGTAGACATTTGTCAGAGCACGAGACAAAATTGGCAGAAGGACAGTAGAGGTTTAACAAAAAAAGTTAAACTGGACAATTTTTGTTGTCCAGTTGTATCAGGATCAAATATCGGTGAATACCTTTGCATCCATCGTATAAATAGGGGTTGCCCTCATATCCCTTGGAGCAGCCGCAACGGTACCCAGCGCCGTTTTTGGAGTTAACGCACTTGCTGAGCATGCTCCGGCATGCATATGTGGTTGCATTCTTCCTAGCGCCTCTGCAGTTTTCCACGTTCCGGACAGCCCAGTCGAGCACGACAGGCACGGCGAAGTCGTCGGTCTTGTTGTGGTTCTTGCTGGTGTAGTTGGTATGTAACCACGTCGCCTCCACCAAGAACACATACCGGCAGGTCACACTGTTTACATAGATGATCAGGTCTCCCTTGCTCTTTGGGATGTCGAGCAGGTACGGCTGATAGTAGTCGACAGCAGGGGGTATCATGCTCTGGCAGCAGCCGACACCTGTGCAGGATCCTGATGCAGTGGATTTCCGTGGCCGGCACACGGCCATGCAGCCACTGACGTAGTAGCCGTCAATGCCGTTGAAGTAGCCGAGGTTGGGGCAGCCCAGCACGACGAGGCGGTTCTTGGTGTCCGAGAAGAGGAGGTTGGTCCCAACGAGTGGTACAGCTACCGGGCCGCCTTGGCTGATGACGCTCCCCTTGCTGTTATAGCAGCGGCGAGTCACGTTGAGGGAGGCCTGGGCCTCGCCGGTGCTAATGGATAAGCCGGTGATCTGGATGCCGTAGT
>NW_024116829.1:0-10441 GCF_003073215.2 Triticum urartu
TCCGCTCGAGAGCAGGTCCCGCGCGTACAGCGAGGTGAGGCTGGACGCGGAGCCCGGGCGCGTCGCGAGCAACCACGTCGAGCCGCTCGAGGAGATGTCCCTTGCGCCGGAGAAGGTGGAGGCTCCGCCGCCTCCGCCTCCCGGGACACGCGCGGCGCCCAGGAATCCTAGGACGGCGATGGACTCGGTCAGTCTTGAGGACATCGCGGAGCTGTTTAACAGTAGCCAGTATGTCCCAGGCGAGACGGAGGATGGCAAGAGCGCGAGGAGTGAGTTCCACAACTTCTGTTTTGCCATACTAAATTTTCTTTCAGAATCCTTTCCATTGTTGATAATATGACATGTGAGCTATTATTAAACAGTAGGCGAATTACAGAAATGTTGCATGGTATTGTAGCAATTAGCCAAGTAAATATACTGAGTCTTCCTTCAGGATGGTTTGCTGAAACTGGAGTACTCCTGAAACTGTGAGCTATCATTGAACAGTAGGCGAGTTATTTTGCAAGCGGAATTTTCGGTTTCAGTATACCAATTAGCC
This sequence comes from Triticum urartu, assembly GCF_003073215.2. Classification (NCBI taxonomy): domain Eukaryota; kingdom Viridiplantae; phylum Streptophyta; class Magnoliopsida; order Poales; family Poaceae; genus Triticum; species Triticum urartu. The sequence continues at coordinate 539 of NW_024116829.1, forward strand.
AATTAGAATTTATGTGTTGGGACAAAGCCAAATGAAGTAAAAGCAGGCATGTTGTTTGACTATTGCAAATTTAGTCTGCTACACCAGAGGGCACAGCACTAAACTGAAGTTATCGGAGAAATGTGCAATCTCTTATCCCTGGTTGATTGTCTCCAGCGGCAATCCATTATGCATTATCTGCACTCTGAATGCCACGTTATCAATTTGTTGGTACTGAATGTACTGACTTTGACCAAATGCTCAGAATAACACTTCGAAGTTATATGACTTAAGTTAATGCCCAAACGCTTCAAAGTTGGTCAACTACATTGCCCAAACTCATGATATAAAACCTTGAGTACTGATATTATTGTTATTGGTAAGTATCCGTGATGCTGAGTATCATACTATATAATCAGAACCTCTAGTTAGGTGATGCTCCCTGTGTTCCTAGATCTAAGGCATGTTTTGACTGCCTAAATTCTTTGGCCAATAAAATTACAATTAATCCAATAATATGTGAGTTAAGTTATAGAAAATTGATACCATGGGATTTATTTTTGAAAGAACATTCTTATGATTGCGATTTTGAAATTTTGTAACCATTAGGGCAATATTATAACAAGTGCAAACTTTAACTATCATTGAAACAGACTGATAGTACTACAATTTTAGAGGCTATACCAACTCGTCTGAGGAATCTATGTCACTTCCAGTTTGGTATATTAGACAAAAAAAAAGTGTGATGTATTTGGGATCAAGTGTACAGGCAGTCTGGCACAACTTCTATATGCTGTTTTTTTGTGCGGGTCAACTTCTATATGCTGTATAGTTCTTCTAACACTGCAGTTGTTCCTATGAATAATCTTTCATTACTTTAGGTCGCCGGAAGCTGTTCACGGATGAGGAAAAGGTTCTTCTGAACAGGAGATTACCTGATCTGGAAGGTGCTGCTTCTGTAAGTGGTTCCTGTTCAGAGTATTTTAGCTGCTGTTAAGTCATTTAGCCATCATTCAGTTTTAGGAACAGTCAATGTGCTCCTGGTATTTTAGCCTTGCTAACATATTTTCTCCTAACATTCATGCATGTTCTGCCTCATGACCTATGTCTGATGGTATTTGCTACTGCCATGTTAGCTCCTCTGCAATATCTGCACATTGACAGTTGATACACCTTGTGTCTTCTTCTTGTAGAGTAAGTGGCTGCCACTTCACACCCTTGCTGCATCAGGAGACTTCTATCTATTGGACAATCTTCTGAAACATAAGGTGGATGTAAATGCACTTGATAAGGTAGTTTCTTCTCTAAATGTTGAGCTATCTCATCATAAGCAGATACACGCGTAGAAGGCATGGTATCTTTGTGATATCTTGTTACCATTATTGACCTTTTCTGGTCTCCTCAGGATGGTTTGCCAGCAATTCATAAAGCAATTATTTCGAAGAAGCATGCTATCATCAACTATCTCTTAAGGAATTCAGCAAATCCATCTGTCTGTGATAGAGTGAGTATATCCTATGTTTACATATCTTTGAAACAGTTTTAAATAGCAAATTCCAAGAATGTTCTGTTATATTACATGTGGTTAATCTTGGATTATATGGTGATGTTGTTTGCTTTCATGATGGGGTTAATCTTGAATAATATGTTGATGTTGTTTGTTTTCAGTTTTGTTCTTTAGATATTTGCATTGGTTCTTCTATTTTGTGTTAAGGTATATCACTTCCTGTAGGCATTACTGCAGCGGGTTAGCTTCTACTCCCTCCGTTCCGAATTACTTGTCTTAGATTTGTCTAGATACGGAGGTATCTAGCACTAAAATGAGTCTAGATACATCCGTATCTAGACAAATCCAAGACAAGTAATTCGGAACAGAGGGAGTAGATTCCTTCTGTATTTGAATTTTTTAATTCCATTAACTCAACGGTGCAACTTCGGTGTTACAGGATGGTGCAACCCTAATGCATTATGCTGTCCAAACAGCATGCAATCAGACTATAAAAACGCTATTGCTCTACAATGTTGATATCAATCGTCCAGATGATGTATGTTAAGCTCAAGAATTATCTCTGCTTGTCTTGTCTCTTGTCTTGTCTCTTGTCTTGTCTCTTGTCTTGTCTTGTCTTGTTTTCTTATGGTTTAACTGCTTTAACTTGTTCAATTCTCAGTATGGCTGGACACCGTTGCATCTAGCCGTGCAAACACAGAGAACCGATATTGTGAGGCTACTCTTACTAAAAGGTGCTAATAGAACTTTGAAAAATCAAGTAAGTAATCTGTGATTTTTTGTTTTTCTATTTCACAAATGAGAACAAATTAACTGCTTTCAAGCTCATTTCACATATCTTACCTACTTCTCTAATGATATCAGGTTCCTAGCCCAATCATGTTTATGATCCATCTGTCTTCCACTAAATAGGAAAGTAAATTTGTTTTATGATTACCACAGGATGGATTGGCTCCTTTGGACTTGTGCCTCCGATTGGGTCATGACGTGAGGACATATGAGCTTATCAAATTACTCAAAAACTTTCGAATATCAAAGCAGCATAACTCGTTTTAGCTCATGGATGGTGTTCGGCCCTATCAAAGTCACTGAAGTTTATTACCAGTGTTGGACTAGCTGAGATGAAACTTCCTGCTGTGCATGATGGAATTGCTTCCAGTTGCAGATGGGTACAGTTCAATCACATATTTTGAAGCATTTTTGCTATTTTGTTGATCTGACTATAAGCAGCTGCAACAGAACACGTTTGCTGCTGGAGGGAAATGAACTACCTGGCTATTTTCTATCCACGAAAACTGGAAAGCAAATCTTTTCACAAGGAAAAGGTTGATGATGCAGAAAGATTAGAGGTAGCCACTGGGCCGTCACAAACTATAGATAGACCAGTCACTGTTGCCAGATAATTTAGGTAGGATCTGTAAGTTTAGAATGACACTATCATCTTTTCTGGGCCGTTGGGATATTTTTTGGCCATAATTATAGCGTCACACAATACCAGTATTCATAAAAAAATCTTGCTGTTATACAGGCTTATCTCCTTTATGTCAGTTTATACTATAGATTGTAGTTTGTTACCGTCTAAAAATGCATATTTTGGAAAATACCATCACATGTATGGCTTGATACCTCAAAGTAAAATGAAACCAGGAAGTACATAGACTTATATAAGATATAACAGTAAAACAGCAGAGGTCGCTCCTCTGAAAAGTTTGGTGAACAGATTACAAGGCAGGAGAGAACTCAGACAGATGGATTCAGGTTCCAGATGCAGCTTCTTCAGTGGTGTGAGAGCCTGGAGCGACAGAGACCAGGCTCCAGGATGGATGCCAGGTTGTCTTCCAGGGAAGATCTCCATGCGCATGTGAGGAGTTAGCTGGCCGCTTGCGGTCTTCAGTGATTAGCAGTTTGGAGCATTTCCCTAGAAGGCCCAGAGAAATCCTATGAAGGCCAGCATCATTATGTAGACCCCATTCCAGCTGTGAGGGCACCCCCAGCAAAATGGAAGATGCGATGACAGAATCTGTCTATTGAAGGAATCATGCTCTCCATGTAGAGGCTTTTCCAATTCCTGGTAGTTTTCAGAATTAGCCACCACACCTGCTTAAGGTCAAGCCAGCTATGGTTGTTATACCGTTCCTATACTTCCAGAGACCAAAGAAAGAATGCAAGCAGTAATAGAGTTCAGAAGAGCATGTGTTTTGTTGTTCCAACTAGAATGTAGCAATGGATTCATAAGTGCTCCCAATATGTCTACCAAAATATTCAGAGACTGTTCCAACTGCATTTGGCCACAAACATCAAAGAACAAATGCTTGATAGATTCTAGTTCAGAACAAAAATCACAACTTTCGGCTTGTTTAGAATGCGTTTATTCAGGCTGTTCCTTCTCATGAGTTTATTATGTGACAAGAGCCAAAGGAAAACCTGAACCCTGGCTAACTCAAACCATTGATCTAGAACCGGAAGGGAAGTCCTCCTAAAAGACACTTTCAGAGTAGTGCCATCCCAGACTTCAGAAATTGTGGCATTCTGCTCACAGCAAATGGAATACAAGTTCCAGTACTGAATTACTGGTGGAGTGGTACCAAACCAGTTGTCCTCCTCGAATTGAACTTTATGACAATTGCGAGTCACCTGTATCCAAACTTAATTGTACTTATAACACCTAGGACCCCCTTCTGAAATCGGACATCTTTAGGCTATGGTTGAGAAGATACTGGGGGAGGATGTGTTATACTTATAAAGTCTATAATGGTTTTCCATAGGGAATTATTTATATAGATTGTATCTCTTAAGGGAGGACCCCAGGAGACACAGGTTGAGGTCTTGTAGGTTGGGGATGCCTAGTCCTCCAAATTCTTTTCTCATTACATATCAAGTGCCAATTGGCAAGATACAGCTTCCTATTTCCATCCTTCCGCAAAAAAAAGAAGCTTCCTATTTCCATCAGAGTCATTCCAGAGATGATGCAGGCAATGTGCCATACGGGAGTTGATCATGTCCATGGCACACTTGATATGTATTTCTCATCCCAAACACCTGTTCAAAGCAAGCCGGGGCAAGTTTCAAGTTTGTTGCAAGATCTATGCCATTATCAACGAAGAGAGTGGCGTCATCAGCATAATGGAGGCAATCCCCCCACACTACCACCACCACCACTAATATCTATATCTAGATCTCTGCTTATCTTTGGTCTCCTCCTGGAGCCAAATCTTCTGAATCTCAGTGCGCTAAACTTCCCTGTTTCTTGATCAGAAACTGAGGGTTCAACATATTTAGCTATCATATCTAAAATATCATATTCAGCCATGAGATCAGCTTCAAGGTTTCTAAGCTCAGCCTCAATATTTCTACTCGAACCTCTAATTGTCTTCCTAAATCTCCTCACCTTTTCTTGCAAAACATCGATGTCTTTGAAATGTTTGATGGGTGCATCCCAGGATGTATCCACTGTCTTTGAAATCCTCTCTAAGCAGCCAGCATTTCTCAAACTTATACCCTGAGGATTTTGATACTCTGCCCACACCAGATTCACACAGAATTGGTGTGCTGTTGCTACCAATCTTTGACGAGACCCAAGGGGTTGGGGGTGTATATCTGTTAACACATGTAAAGTTCATAATAGCGTAGATGGTACTAGAGGAGTAAATTCCATTGCTAGTGTACGTCCAAATAAGAGAATCCTCTTCATCCTGGAAGGTAACACTTCTAGCAATTTCTTCTAACTCAAACCATTGATCTAGAACCGGAAGGGAAGTCCTCCTAAAAGACACTTTCAGAGTAGTGCCATCCCAGACTTCAGAAATTGTGGCATTCTGCTCACAGCAAATGGAATACAAGTTCCAGTACTGAATTACTGGTGGAGTGGTACCAAACCAGTTGTCCTCCTCGAATTGAACTTTATGACAATTGCGAGTCACCTGTATCCAAACTTAATTGTACTTATAACACCTAGGACCCCCTTCTGAAATCGGACATCTTTAGGCTATGGTTGAGAAGATACTGGGGGAGGATGTGTTATACTTATAAAGTCTATAATGGTTTTCCATAGGGAATTATTTATATAGATTGTATCTCTTAAGGGAGGACCCCAGGAGACACAGGTTGAGGTCTTGTAGGTTGGGGATGCCTAGTCCTCCAAATTCTTTTCTCATTACATATCAAGTGCCAATTGGCAAGATACAGCTTCCTATTTCCATCCTTCCGCAAAAAAAAGAAGCTTCCTATTTCCATCAGAGTCATTCCAGAGATGATGCAGGCAATGTGCCATACGGGAGTTGATCATGTCCATGGCACACTTGATATGTATTTCTCATCCCAAACACCTGTTCAAAGCAAGCCGGGGTAAGTTTCAAGTTTGTTGCAAGATCTATGCCATTATCAACGAAGAGAGTGGCGTCATCAGCATAATGGAGGCAATCCCCCCACACTACCACCACCACCACTAATATCTATATCTAGATCTCTGCTTATCTTTGGTCTCCTCCTGGAGCCAAATCTTCTGAATCTCAGTGCGCTAAACTTCCCTGTTTCTTGATCAGAAACTGAGGGTTCAACATATTTAGCTATCATATCTAAAATATCATATTCAGCCATGAGATCAGCTTCAAGGTTTCTAAGCTCAGCCTCAATATTTCTACTCGAACCTCTAATTGTCTTCCTAAATCTCCTCACCTTTTCTTGCAAAACATCGATGTCTTTGAAATGTTTGATGGGTGCATCCCAGGATGTATCCACTGTCTTTGAAATCCTCTCTAAGCAGCCAGCATTTCTCAAACTTATACCCTGAGGATTTTGATACTCTGCCCACACCAGATTCACACAGAATTGGTGTGCTGTTGCTACCAATCTTTGACGAGACCCAAGGCTTGTTGTCCCAGTGGTTGTTAACACATGTAAAGTTCATAATAGCGTAGATGGTACTAGAGGAGTAAATTCCATTGCTAGTGTACGTCCAAATAAGAGAATCCTCTTCATCCTGGAAGGTAACACTTCTAGCAATTTCTTCTAACTCAAACCATTGATCTAGAACCGGAAGGGAAGTCCTCCTAAAAGACACTTTCAGAGTAGTGCCATCCCAGACTTCAGAAATTGTGGCATTCTGCTCACAGCAAATGGAATACAAGTTCCAGTACTGAATTACTGGTGGAGTGGTACCAAACCAGTTGTCCTCCTCGAATTGAACTTTATGACAATTGCGAGTCACCTGTATCCAAACTTAATTGTACTTATAACACCTAGGACCCCCTTCTGAAATCGGACATCTTTAGGCTATGGTTGAGAAGATACTGGGGGAGGATGTGTTATACTTATAAAGTCTATAATGGTTTTCCATAGGGAATTATTTATATAGATTGTATCTCTTAAGGGAGGACCCCAGGAGACACAGGTTGAGGTCTTGTAGGTTGGGGATGCCTAGTCCTCCAAATTCTTTTCTCATTACATATCAAGTGCCAATTGGCAAGATACAGCTTCCTATTTCCATCCTTCCGCAAAAAAAAGAAGCTTCCTATTTCCATCAGAGTCATTCCAGAGATGATGCAGGCAATGTGCCATACGGGAGTTGATCATGTCCATGGCACACTTGATATGTATTTCTCATCCCAAACACCTGTTCAAAGCAAGCCGGGGTAAGTTTCAAGTTTGTTGCAAGATCTATGCCATTATCAACGAAGAGAGTGGCGTCATCAGCATAATGGAGGCAATCCCCCCACACTACCACCACCACCACTAATATCTATATCTAGATCTCTGCTTATCTTTGGTCTCCTCCTGGAGCCAAATCTTCTGAATCTCAGTGCGCTAAACTTCCCTGTTTCTTGATCAGAAACTGAGGGTTCAACATATTTAGCTATCATATCTAAAATATCATATTCAGCCATGAGATCAGCTTCAAGGTTTCTAAGCTCAGCCTCAATATTTCTACTCGAACCTCTAATTGTCTTCCTAAATCTCCTCACCTTTTCTTGCAAAACATCGATGTCTTTGAAATGTTTGATGGGTGCATCCCAGGATGTATCCACTGTCTTTGAAATCCTCTCTAAGCAGCCAGCATTTCTCAAACTTATACCCTGAGGATTTTGATACTCTGCCCACACCAGATTCACACAGAATTGGTGTGCTGTTGCTACCAATCTTTGACGAGACCCAAGGCTTGTTGTCCCAGTGGTTGTGGACAACAGTTTATGTTTTCCAGTAAAAAAAAACAATCTTTGACGAGGCTTGAAAGGAGTAGTACAATGTTGCTTCTCATTACTTGACAAATAACCGGGAAAATACCTTCAGAGATGCATGCATGATGCATCCTTATGATCACCACTTCACCGGCCTCGTGTCGCCGTCAGAAATTTCAGACATGGCACGACAATTTCATCAGAAATTTCGTCAGATTTGAGTTATGACATGAGCAGCGTCATGACAGTTCTTCTAATTTGAACTTTTATATGTGTGGGTGTGGCTCGCGTGCCTGGTCCCTGTGCCGACCGTTCTTTGGTCGAGGGTAAAGACTGACATAAATTCAATTCCGCTTGTGCAGATCCTTCAAGCGGACCATGTTATATGTACAAACATCAGCCCCGCCGTAGCATAATAACTGGCGTCCTTGTTCGGTTGCTCATCCTTATCAATGGAGTATTTGCTTCTCTTTGCTGTGCATCAATGCACTTCAATTTCGAACATCTCAGCTAGGACCCCCTTCCAAATCTAGACATATTTATGTTGTGGCTGGAGAAGATATTGGGGAGAGGTTATACTTAAAGCCTATAATGGTTTTCCACAGGAATTATTACTATGGATGCATCTCTCGAGCGAGGACCCTAGGAGACACAGGTTGAGGTCTTGTAGGTTTGGGATCCCCAGTCATCCAAATTATTTTCTTGTACTCCCTCTGTAAAGAAATATAAGATTGTCACTAATATAGTGACCTAAATGATCTTATATTTCTTTATAGAGGGAGTACATATCAAGTGTCAATTGGCAAGATGTAGCTTTCTATTTCCATCCAGAGACAATGTGCCATTTGCTAGTTCGTCTCCTGGACCCACTTTAGGAATTTAATGGAGAGAAGATAATGGGGATGGTAGCTAGGCAGGCCTTGATGAGCTTAGTTTTAGCAGCATAACAGAGCAGCCTTCCCCTCTGAGCCAGCCTACAGGTTGGACATCCTCTCTCCTAAGCTTATGATGGTGGAGGGGTACACCAAGATACTTAATACACCCTGCTGAAAATAGAAAATGTCCTTGAAAGGGTTGCACCTCCAACTCTTCCAAGTGAATTGGGATGGGTTCACTTTTACAGTAGGTAATTCTCATCCCAGACACCTGTTCAAACTATGTTAGGACAAGTTTCAAGTTTTTGCAAGATATAGACATTATCGACAAATAGAATGATGTCATCACCCCCCCCCCCCCCGAAGGTCAGCTTGCATGAGCCCCTTCCTAGTTGTTATAATCCATCTTTTGTATTGTTAATCTTGACCCCAAGTCTCCAACAGAGCCTTTAGAGGTGATTTGGAAAATCCAGCCTATCCATTTGAACCCAAAGAGTCTAGGACCTATTATGCTTGAAAATGTAGGTTAACTTTGCCAAACCTTTCTCATAGTACAACTTTAGAATAAGGCCTTTTTCCTAGAGTGCATCACCTCCTCCTATGTGGTGGCCACACTCTCCAGGGTATACCTCCCTTTAATGAATGCGTACTGGTTACAAGAAATCGGGGGATTCATTATGAGGGTAACCTATCAGTGAGGACTTTCATGAAATTTTTAAAGCTACGATTCACTGAGCTAATGGGTCTTAATTTTTTCAACTGGTAGATTTTTTTTTCAAGGATAAGAGCTAGTACAACAAAGTTGAGCCTGAAAATATTTAGTTTTCCATCATAAAAGGCTTGAAAAAGGGCAATCAAATCAGCTTTGATCACATCTCAGAAGTGCTGATAGAACATAAAGGAGAGACCATCATGGATAGGGGCACCATCTGAGTGTGAACCACAAACTGCCTTTTTAATCTCAACTTCATTTAAGGGAGCTTGAAGTAGCTCATTCTCCTCCATATTGATTTTCTTTTCATAGATAAGAATTCACCAGAGAGGAGAAACCTGGTCAGATTCAAAGTTGACAGAGGCCACCAAAAGAGCCAGATACAAGGCTATGATCATGGTTTTTCTCTTTTGATTTATGGAAGTATGAGGGGGTTTTGCCCCTCATTTATATCTCTATCTCTAGATCTCTGCTTAGATTTGGTCTTCTCCTGAAGTCAAATCTTGGGAATCCCAGTACTAGTAAACTTCCATATTTCTTGTTCAGCAGATTCAACTTTGACATCTAAACCTTTGGAATCCTCTCGAAGCAACCACCATTTCTCGAACTTATACCATCCGGATTTTGGTACCCCCCCCCCCCCCCCCCTCCCCCACC
>NW_024116830.1:0-52790 GCF_003073215.2 Triticum urartu
GTCAACTGATGACTGTACATGCTGACTCAGCCCGTGGACCCCACTGTTCATAGACATAGACTAGCCAATACCCTAGTAACAGAAGTATTTAGGCATTTAAATTCTAATTAACTAATTTCAGAAATTCAGAAAAAGGGATTTTTAAACTTTGTAAATTAATATAAAATAAACTGTGACTCGGATGAATAAACTTTGTACATGAAAGTTGCTCAGAACGACGAGACGAATCCAAATACGTAGTCCGTTCGTCCGTCACACACCCCTAGCATAGCAAACACGCAACTTTCCCCCTCCGGACCATCTGTTCGAAAACGTGAAACACCGGGGATACTTTCCCGGATGTTTCCCCCCTTTGCCGATATCACCTACTACTGCGTTAGGGCACTCCTAGCACCGTTACTTGTCATGTCATGCATCGATATGCATCTGTTTGCATTGTATTCATTGTTTCTTCCCCCTCTTCTCTCCGGTAGACTACGAGACTGACGCCACTGCTGCTGTCCCGATCGACTACGGTGTTGACGACCCCTCCTTCTTGCCAGAGCAAACAGGCAAGCCCTCCCTTGATCACCAGATATTGCCTATTCTTCTCTACTGCTTGCATTAGAGTAGTGTAGCATGTTACTGCTTTTCATTAATCCTATTCTGATGCATAGCCTGTCATTGTTGCACCAGCTGTTGATACCTTACCTGCAATCCTAAATGCTTAGTATAGGATGCTAGTTTATTATCAGTGGCCCTACACTCTTGTCCGCCTGCCATGCTATACCACTGGGCCGTGATGAGGTGATCACGGGCATAATATATACTTATACTATTACATTACTTATGATACTGTTCGGAGATGGGGGCTGAAGGGGCAGGTGGCTTCATCCAGGTAGTGGTGGGCCTGGGTTCCCGACGGCCCCCGACTGTTACTTGAGGCGGAGCGACAGGGCTGGTTGAGACCACCTAGGAGAGAGGTGGGCTTGACCCTGGTCGGCGTTCGCAGATACATAACACGCTTAACGAGATCTTGGTATTTGATCTGAGTCTGGCTACTGGCCTATACACACTAACCATCTACGCGGGGACAGTTATGGGCACTCGATGTCGTGGTATCAGCCGAAGCCTTCGTGACGTTAGCGACCGAGCGGCGCGCGCCGGGTTGGACCGCGTAACGCAACTTCCTTTGTAATGGATGTTGCTAGGTCTGCTCACCGGCCGCATTCGCAACATGCAGGTGTGCAATGGGCGGTGGGCCCAGACCCATGCGCCATAGGATTTAGACCGGCGTGCTGACCTCTCTGTTGTGCCTAGGTAGGGCTGCGATGTGTTGATATTCCGAGGCCGGGCATGACCCAGAAAAGTGTGTCTGGCCAAATGGGATCGAGCGTGTTGGGTTATGTGGTGCACCCCTACAGGGAAGTTAATCTATTTGAATAGCCGTGATCTTCGGTAACGGGACGACTTGGAGTTGTACCTTGACCTTATGACAACTAGACCCGGATACTTAATAAAACACACCCTTCCAAGTGCTAGATACAACCGGTGATCGCTCTCTCACAGGGCGACAAGGGGGAGGGTCATCGGTTAGGATTATGCTACACGATGCTACTTGGTGAACTTACCATCTACTCTCTTCTTCTGCTGCAAGATAGAGGTTACCAGAAGCGTAGTCTTCGATAGGACTAGCTATCCCCCTCTTATTCCGGCATTCTGTAGTTCAGTCCACATATGATAGCCTTTTCCATTTGATACCAATGCATACATATGTAGTGTAGCTCCTTGCTTGCGAGTACTTTGGATGAGTACTCACGGTTGCTTTGCTTCCTCTTTTCCTCCTTTCTATACCCGATTGCTGCGACCAGACGTTGGAGCCCAGGAGCCAGACGCCACCGTCGACGACGACTACTACTACTCGGGAGGTGCCTACTACTACGTGCAGCCTGCTGACGACGACCAGGAGTAGTTAGGAAGATCCCAGGCAGGAGGCCTGCTCCTCTTTCGATCTGTATCCCAGTTTGTGCTAGCCTTCTTAAGGCAAACTTGTTTAACTTATCTCTGTACTCAGATATTATTGCTTCCGCTGACTCGTCTATGATCGAGCTCTTGTATTCGAGCCCTCGAGGCCCCTGGTTTGTAATATGATGCTTGTATGACTTTTTTTTATTTGTAGAGTTGTGTTGCGATATCTTCCCGTGAGTCCCTGATCTTGATCGTACACGTTTGCGTGTATGATTAGTGTACGGTTGAATCGGGGGCGTCACAAGTTGGTATCAGAGCCGACTGCCTGTAGGAATCCCCCTTTCCAACTCCTTGGCCGAAGTCGAGTCTAGACATTACAAAACTTTTACTAACATGGATGCGTGTCTTACGGGCCCACGTCGCCATTTGGGTGGTATTAGGATCTTTTACTCCTCGTCTACACTCTAGGACTCTGAGCTCTCTTCTATTCGGGTTAAATGATTTTGCTAAAAACAAAACTAACTTTAGGTTCTCGATAATAATTTCTCCCAGAGAGCCCCTCACTTCAGATGATCGCCTGATGCACTAAAAGAAATTATCCAATGCAGACATACAGTTACAGTTAAAACTTCAAGCAGATTTTGTACGTATTTTTTTTTATCAAAGAAAATAAGCATAAACATTAGCACCATTGGTGCCTTCCATGCTGGACAAAATAACATGCAAATAAAAATCTGTATAAATTTACTCCTGATCATGGCCAACACTAATTAGCATGGCCCTATGGGCCACAATTGCAAAATCTAAGTATGATCCATGAGAAGATGCACACAAATTTAACTACTTGGCATAAAATAGCATAAGTTCATCATCTAACAACAGTATACTAAAGAGGTAAACAATCATAGAATAGATTATGTGTGCAGATATGATGATATATAAGCCTATTCGATTATTCCATTCGATGTGATGATATGAAGCGCACATTGAACCGTCTCTTTCTTTTCTGAAAGCAAATAACACCGGGATAATCTTCAGTAAGAAGTGCACACAACAATCATGTCAGAGAATATAAAAAAACTCGACTCAAAGAGCATTGTATTGGGTTCTTTAACCTGCCCTACAAAACCTGCACTATAATTCTTAGAGAGATGGGTTGAAAGAAGAAGGCAAGTAACCTGAGAACAAATAAGAAGGTAACATAATTGCAACTGAGGCCTCAGGGTTATATAATTGCTAGTCAGGATTCAACAGCAACAAATGTGAAAAGATCTTTTTTCTATCTCGAGGTTTTAAGATCAATATTAATTTTCTACCCCAAGACACTACTCTTTTGCACATCTAAAATACTTTGCTGGACCAGAACATTGTGCAAACTATATCTCCACTCCAATGGGTGCTCCTCTTCTACATGCGCGCACAAGGAGGCGACCTCATGGTCCTCATAGCAGTAGGGGTAGGCAAACTCGGGTCTGGCCACCTTCTCGCCATCCATGTCTAGCTCCTCCATTTCTAACCTTCTAGCAAGAACTTTAAGGCATGTCGGACATATATGAACAAAGTGCAAATTTAAAGATTTTTAATATTCAAGCATACTAACTGAAGGAGCTCCTTAATGAAAATGGAAAGAACAACTTGAAAACAGAGTGTCATTTGTGCGGAAGTTCACAGAATGAATAGGAGACAATAATTTCCAACAGAAGAAAGAGGATAGCCTAAAGGAGACGACAATTTCCAACAGAAGAAAGAGGATAGCCTAAAGGAGGATAGGTTGATAGTACTTCTTAATTTAGTTACCCAGTCAATTTATTTCCGGCCTTAACCAGCCTCTTAATCATCCTGAAATTATGGGCATGCCATCATATTCCTACCTTCAGCAGCATATTAGCATCAGTTATATCTAGCATTGTCCTACTCTTACCTTCAGCAGTATTTTCTAAAGAAGTACAGGAGGCAAAAATTAGCAGCTATTATACACTAACTGCATATGGAGAACAGGAAACATTAAAATACCTTATCTAAATAAAGGAAAAGTGTATATTTATAATACTATATGCAAGTTATTTATGGACCGCACTATGGTCTAGAAGCGATGGAAAATTGTTACCTCAGAAATTTAATGGAATGACAAGAAATATTTTCCAAGATATAGCTCCGAACACCATCTTTTCCATGACTATAGCTAGAGGGCCTGGAATGAGAAGGTGGTAAGCAAAGTAAGCAACAATCTTATTTTGGAGAATAGCCATTACATGCAATTGATGGAATGTCATGGAGTAATTCTCTTGCTATCAAGTGCTTGTGAGATAGCCCTTTAGAAACCCGATGTATCATGAAATTTTGAAGGATTAACTAAAAGCACACACAGAATACAAAACTGACGCTTTCTGAATATATTTCATGTCCTTTGGATACAATCAAATAGGAGGAATTGAGGAGCATTTCAAACCAAAACAAAGAATTGATCCTAACTACTAAAGTGCAGTTGCTTTAAAGCCTTGAATTATTTTGCTCCTACTCCACCAGGAAAGTGCAGGCCTTTAAGAACCAAAACATTTAAGAGTGGAACTAAAAGAACAGTAGTTCAAATCCTCGTAAGCCATGTTGTTTATATCCTTAAACCCAAAAGGTTGCCTCTTAGCATCTCTGTTGTTCTCTTGGTCCTTAGTAGGTGCCAGCTTATCCTGAAGAAAAGGCAGTTGATATCAAATTATCATTAAATAAATCCATACTTAACATGTGGATCGTGGGGAATGGCGAGATGCCATATTGGGGTTCGCAACATGAATAGAAGACCACTAATTTATAGAAGGAAAAAAGGCCTAAACACCCTTAAGAAAGACCATGATGGCGTACTAAATATTTGGAAACACGAAGTTATTTTGTCGTCGAAAGAGAAAAAAAGATGAAAAATTAGAAGACATGTAATGAAGAAAACATATGGTAGAAGACGAACTGCATTATTATATAAACAGAAAGAAACAAGTCTCTGGTATATAATTATTATGATAAACACAACTCTTCATTTAAATAGAGAAGCCATGCATTACTACATGCAATCACACAGTTAGGCAAGAAAATAGGCTAGTCACACTCATGTTAAGTGATCACACAGTATCAATATAGCAGCGATATGTAGAAAATGTGTCTTAATTATACAAAGCAGATTTAGATACTAATGGTGTACTCACAACATGGCCATCTGAAGTCCACTCAATGATATCCCATTTGGTTTTAATGTTCCTAGTTGGATCAAGAGGGCTGTGCTTCTGGAAAGAGATAGGCAAGTATATGTAGTACCTCACATTAATACATGATTTGGTTACATGCATGTCAACACACCTTTTCACATCAACTACCAATTTAAACGAAAATAGCCAAAAAACTTAGTAGGAAAACTAACACAATGCAGAGTTGCAGACCAAGATTTACTTGGTATTAGAACAAATCATACAGATTCAATCTTTGCTCAATGAAAACTGAGGAAGAACTCTATAACTATCCTAATCTGCACTGATCACTACTAGGGAAAAGCCTAGCAGCAGCGCGGGTTTTCGGCCTTTTAGTAGCGCGGGGGCCGGCGCTACTAATAAGGCGCTACAGCTAACGTATAGCAGTAGCGCTGGTCCACCCCGCTACTGCTACACAAGTGTTGCAGCAGCGCGCTTAAAGGAACCTCGCTGCTGCTAATAGCTATAGCGCGCTTCCCCTGTGCGCTACTGCTACAACCGCGCTGCTGCTAACTTTTCTCTACTCGCTACTGCTAATTTTAGTAGTTTTTTGTTTTTTTTGGCATATTTGTTTTGTATTTGAACAGGCTTTATAGAAGAATCTTTAGCACATACAAATGTCATCATGATACACATACAAATGCCCGCGAGACCACAAATGTAATCATAGCATATACATACAAATAGTCTCGTCATAATCATCATCCAACACAAAGTGGTATCTTGTCATCATCTCGAAAATAGCGATACATGCAAGTCTCGAATACTTGCAACTACAACGTCATCCATCTAAACAAAGGTATACGCGAGAAGAGCTATCACTATGAGTGAGAGCGGAACTATGCAGTACATGAGATGGCGGTTATGAGTCCTCTCTTGCGCTAGCGTGAACCTCAAGTAACTAGCTTCTCCTTCTTGTCTGCTTTTGAAGCCTTTATGGCTGGCGTCCGAGAACCCATTCACTTGCGCCTGACACTCATGCCACTCGTTGTACACCCCCGGAACCTTCCCTTTGTACACGACATAGCAGTTCCATCTCGCCATCAAGAAACTAGGTACCTGTTAGAGATGCATGTTCATGAAGAGGATGTACAATCATATATATGCAACAAAATATACTAGAGAACACCGAAAAAGAAAGGGTTAGCAACTAGATGCAACTAGGGATCGTGGACATCACAAAGTTGCATCGCTACAAATAGTATACAAGTTCAACCGACACATATCATCATCATCGGCATCATAAATCACTAGAAGTTCCATCCTTCCATATCATCGAGGATGGACCCTAGCTTCTTGAACGGCGTGAGGTCTAGACGTTGCATGCCTATGCGAGTTCGGACGTCAGCTCGCGATATAGGGCCGTGGTGGAACATCCCCTTCTCATCGACGACTTCTTTCATGATGATCGTCGCAATGTCGCTTTGGATGCGAAAGAAGTCATCTCTAAGTTTATAATCCGCTTCTCCATGAGATTCTAGCCACTTGTGGATATGATCATCATTTCTGCTTCTCATGCGAAGCTTTTGGTGATCCGTGTTGAACTGAATCATGAGATGGAGGATGTAGAATCCATCCTTCTTGCTTGGTTTTGGGACTTGGATGCAGGAGAAGTTAGTTTTATGCGCGAAACCCATCTTCTTGTTCCTTTGTTTCCTGATCTGCATGTGGCCACCTCTAAAGCTGAAGCCTTGGAGAGCATCATCTAGAATATTCATTATGTGGGTGTAGTCTTTTTTCTCTTAGTCTCTGGAAGGGTCAAAATACACGGCGTGGGAGACTTGCGGATAAAGAACGATAAGGACGGCGCGCCCGTTGCTGCGGGGAAAAGACACCTCAAATTATTCCCCATAGAGAGAGAAGGAATGATTGAAATGTATGAAAGGGTTGTTCGAAACTGACTTACTTTGGATGATAAGGCACGAGGACAATTTCGGCATGACCTTTCCTAAAAAATGGACATATCGAGCGCCTGAAATTCACCGGAACGGAAATGAATCAACATTTCGGCATAACATAGGCAACTCGGATCATTTACCAAAACATGACATGTCCAAAACACGACATATCCACATATCACATGCCCAGTTCAAATTTGCATATAAATTCAGCAAATTTTGAAACCTATCTAAATTCATAACTAAATAGATAACCTAATTAACATAACTAAAACCTAAGTAAATTAACCCTAGCTAGCAGAGAGAGAGGGGGGGTGGTTTACAGAGGGTGCAAGGCGAGGAGGCAGGCCCGACGACGGCTGAGGTTGGGAGGGGAGGAAGCAGAGGAGGGAGGCGGGGCCGACGGGTCCGAGGTCGGGGGCGGGCGCGGCGGTGCGACGGGGCCGGGGAAGAGAGAGTGGGGATTTGGGGGAAAAGAGGCGGGATGAAGCAGGGAGAGGGAGAATTTTGGGTTAAGTGGACGTAGCAGTAGCGCGTTTTCACGAAACGCGCTACTACTATTACGAGCAGCTATAGCGATTTTCTGCAGAAACCGCTACTGCTATCTTGACTAGTTGTAGCTCTTTTTCACTAAAGCGCTACTGCTATAACCAGTTTCCCTTTTTTTCTTTTCCTTAGCATAATAGGAACATATATATTACATCATTAGACCCTTGCATAATAATGGCTAAGTGTGTATACAAAATAGGAACATATATATATTACATCATTGGACCCATGCATAATAATGGCTAATTAAGTGTGTATACAAAATAGGAACATATATATATATATTACATCATTTGACCGATTCCATCCATGAAACCAGTCATGAGCAGGTGCGCTTCGACACGACCATCGACATGGGGGTCAAGCCAAACTATTCCTTTGCATTTTCGACACGGACATAAAACCTCTGTCAGGTTATTTTCCTTCATGTCCTGCACCGCCGACCGCAACCACCTGTCCACCATCGTTCCACTGACCATCGTCAACTCTGCACGGTAATAATAAACAAATTGATTGTAAAAATGCGTGCATTCATCAAAGTCATACAAAAATTCGGCATGACCTTCCTTAAAAATAGGACATATATAGATCTAGAGTTTGCCCGGAATTCGCCGAAACAGAAATAAATCAACATTTCGGCAAAACATAGGCAACTCAAATGCACAATTTGGCGTCAACTCATGCCACACACACAATTTCCATAAAAATATCACACACATGCATAAACATATTTCCATTTTGCAAAAGCATGAAATATTAATCACACCTCTATCTCGAGATCGAGCACACGGTGGAGATGATGATGTAGGGAGGTCAAAAGTGCACAAAGCTCTTATTGACAAAGAAAGATCTAGTTAGGGGGCAAATAGGTCACTTAACTAAATGCTACATGTACCTAGCTAGCTAATTTGGGAGGAGACAACTTCAACTAGTGGAGGGGGGAGGAAAAAGAGAAAGGAGATGAATAAATGGAGGTGGTGTAGTTATAGCTAGGAGTAATGAAGAGAGAGAAAGGTAGGTAGAAGAGGGAGAGTAATGGGGGGAGAAGTATTGAGGAAGAAGAAGAGTGAGAGAGGGAGGATGTGGGAGGTAGGGGAAAGGGAGGAGAGGAGATGGGGAGGGGGAGGTGGAAAAGGTGGTGGGTGCTGCGTCTTAGCAGTAGCACGGGAGAGAAAGTGCGCTGCTGCTAAGAGCGTAGCAACAACGCGCTTTCCTGTCACGCGCTACTGCTAAACGGGCCAACCCTGTGCATAATTTCAAAATTAGCAGCAGCGAGGTGACAAAAAAGTGCGCTGGTACTATGGCATTAGCAGTAGCAGGCTCCCTGGCGCCGCGCTACTGGTAAACTTATGTCGTTGTGTACTGTCGGTGGATTTTTGTAGCAGCGCGGTTTAAGCGTCACGCGCTACTGCTAAGTTTGCACCAGTAGCGAGCTTTCCATAGCCGCGCTGCTACTACTTAGCAGCAGCGCCTGTTTTTATGCCGCGCTGCTGCTAAGATTCTGTGTATAAGGTTTTCCCTAGTAGTGGATCATTGCATGATATCAATATTCCTCTTTTATAGAACTAAATTTCGACAACCATGTAAGCTCTAAATATTGTTCTTGATTAAAAGGACAAAAGGGTAAACAAATGGAATAAGTCTCACCGGGTAATTTGGAACAACTGATTCAACTTCTATAATTTGACCCTGCTAACAAATGATTTATTGGATAATTTGGACTGTTGTACAAAATTTAAGAGTGGAACTAATTGCTCAGTTTCTAATTTTTTTACTTGGCACATCCACTGAATAAGGTGAGCTCATTCTCTGAAGCAAATAAAAAATGCTTGGGAAAATTCTTAGAAACAGTAGTAGCAAGTTAAAGATCAAGTTTGAAGAGTAAGGTCTAAATGGCATCTCCCTTTTTCTAAAAGGCAAAAGATCTTATTGGCCTTGTGACTGAATAAGATGTGTAGATGAAGAAACCATCACATGAAGCTGCTCAATACAACTTAAATGAATTCACTAACTTGAAGTAACAATGAAGAAAGAAGAAAGGATTCATAAAATGCAGATTCTCTCTTCTTTGAACATATTACATGACTCGACATCTTGTAGGAAAGGAAAAAAGCAAAGAAGGATAAAATAAGAAAAAATCCATGAACAGAGCATCGAGGAATCAGTATAACAATTTTGAAATACAATAATTTCAATATCTTGCAAAATCACAATGCAAAATTAAGCAGTTATGAACAATTAGAAAATACATTATACTGAAGGTTGAGTATAATTTGTCTTTTGGATTGAGCAAATATATAGCTGCAGAAATTTTGCAAAATCAACACATAAGAACCTAAGGCTCTCTAGACTCCTTTTCCTTGCTAAATATGCAGGCTTTCCATGGAAAATTTTACAATATATTTGTTCTATGAAGAGATGCTTCCTTTCACTCCTTTTTTCGAAGCAGGTAGCATGCCATCAGCAGCCCAACACCGAACAGCCAGCGCCCAGTCACAACAATCATGCACGCACCAACAAGCAAGCAAAAAACACAACAGGTGCCCGGACACACACACATAACTAAGCCGCTAAGCAAACACACAAGAAGAACTCGTAGCTAGCAAGCAAGCGCTAGGGCCACCGGTTAACATGACAGCCACAGAAATATAACCAAGCTCGCTGATTCCCCAACAACATAGCATTCACAATGCAATACGACACAACCAGGCGAGCTTTGACACAATTACCAAATCACATAGTTCTAGACTTCTAGTAAAGAATGGTCCTATGAATTGAACAGATGGATTTCAAAAATATACTTCCGCCTATAGGCAAAATCATGTTAGCAGTGCCTGCATATATTTCATCTGGTATAACAATACATTACTTACACTCAGAGAATTAAAATCCTAGATTTAGAGTGTGAAGCTAACCAACCAGAACAGTATGTCACCGAATAGGAACAGACCAAATATAAACAAAGAAGTGCAATTCCCTTTTCCTTATGGTGGTGTTCATTAGTGTAACATACAAACCAACCATGTCACCGAGTATTTTTGTGCTACATATAGACTGAAACGAAGCAAGATAATGTAACCTGACAAGAAGTATAGTATAGCTGATTTAGAAATTGAGAACTGGCCATTCCAAACAAAAACAACATTGCTGGTGCTGCAAAAATGGATAATCCAGCGCCAAATAGCGATGCCTCCATCAATCAAATCCCTAGGAATTTTCCTGCGGATATCAACACAAAAAAACAAATCTCAGAACATGGTACCACTATTTGGTTCCACACCTGTTCAGGTACAATAGTCGCCTGAGATTTGTTACCGTTCAGGTACAATTATTGATACGACCAAGGAGGCCAAGGGATGGTGTTATCAATTTAATATGTGATCTAAAAAAAACAGAAAAACAAATTACCTCAAACCAGTTTAATATGTGATCTCAAAATAAATGAATGAAGCAACACATGTATCAATAATTTAAAAGGAGGCATGATTGGTTTGAGGTAGAAACAATGAGCCTGTGGGATGAGAGGCTTCATCTATACCCAATCGATGGCACTAAGAGACACATCACTCTGACCTATTGGTTTGTTGTAATTATATAGAGATGGTAGGAATCCACCAAGTTTCAAACAAATATATGAATATAAGAATCTCTAATACCATATACTAATTGCTTGGAACAAAGATGTTACATATACATGGCAGGGAAGTAGGTATTGATGCTCCTCTTCCTACATAAACTGAAATGCAAGCATTTTGCCACACATATCCAGCTAGCTTGTAACCACCTTATAATTACATGTATCAGGATATGCACATTCATAATACTTAGAGCCCTTGGAAGAAGACCATATCATATCCTAACATGATTGGATATCTCGACTGTAAATAGTAAATATATGAATTGTAGTGTCCATATTTTTTTCTTCTGAGTTCTGTATATGACACATATACACCAAGAAAAGGAATAGTTCAGTTCTGTGACTGAAATCTATCATCCTGATAACACCATTCGTCTAATGCAGTTCCACATATATGTGATACGGTTATAATTAGGATTGGCATGCACCTTTTCCATGAGTGTCAAAGATACAAAATTATCAACTTGTTTCGTTTGAGCAATCCCTTTGCAGCTATGTATGTCTTCTTAATTATCACTCCATAAGAAAAAATGGCACTCTGTATTTCTAGCCATCAATTCAAACCTACACATGTAGCAAAGCCCCAATAATACAATCGCCAAAATGAGAAATGTTGGTCTGCTTAGAGCACTGAGACCGACGCATGAAGCACCAACGAAAGTGAAACATGCAAACAACTATGACCAGATGCAAACGACCATGGCCGGGGAAGATTTGGAGGAAGGGAGGAACATTTACTTACATCAGTGTGAAGAGAAAACCAATAGAGAAGCTGGAAGAAGGCACATCAAGACATAGAACATTAGGAGGCTGAGTAGGAATAGTAGAACAACAGTTTAACCTGAACCACAGTGAGAAAACATTCTCCCAGATCCTGGAAAAAAAATCCATGTTCAAACATTAGTTGTCCCACAAATGTTGTTTCTTAAGCTAATACAGACTAAATGAAAATGATAAACTAAAGTACCAAATTGGAACAACATTCCTTCACTCGTGGCCGTACTGAATCCATATCCTCTTTGTTTACATCTGGTTTGTATCTGCAAAAAATTGCAACTTGGTGAAGATTTACAATAGAACGCTTTGAAAAAAATATTGCATGCATGGTTTTAATATTGATTTCTAACTATCAAGATTTGAGATGATCTGCAACATGATCATCTCCCAGGTCCCAATCCCATAAGCAGTTTTCAAATTAAAATGAAACATGACTTGAACATTTGGTTGGGTGGAGTTAATAAGCTTAGTAGTAGAAGAGAGGCTTCTCATAGATCACAAATAACCTGACTAACACCACCTCTTCTCTACTAACACTGCTTCTTCTTGCGTCCAGTAAAAGAAAAAAATACATGTAAGATCAACCACTGTAGCGACCCGACCCGAATGGATCAAGTCTCTGTGCTTATGTGTCATCCCTGGATCAGTATGCTAACACACACAGTACTCGAAGGATTTATAACAGAGGTAAATCACATGTATAAAGTAACGTAAATACTATTACCTCAATCCATATAGCGGAAGCAACAAGGTTGTGGTTTCCCATCAACACCAACGGCAAAGTTGAGTGTAGAAATCATAACCCTAACGTATCACTTACTCGACGTAAGAAACCTGCAACATGAGACGTTGCAGCCCGAAACAGGTCAGTACATTGAATGTACTGGCAAATTCACAGCATAGAGAAAATGATGAACAATGGCTATCACTATATGCATATATGGCTGGTGGAAAAGCTCTATGGTTATAAGGTTTTTGTGTAAAGCCAATTTTTCCCTACTGCAAAGGAATAAATTTATTTAACTATCATGGTGGTTGTGAAACATCGAGAATGGTTGACAGCATTCTCAATCCCAATTAAAAATGATTAAAACCCAACAACATTAATTAGAAGTAACATGTTGAGATTCACATGATATTCAAGTACTAGATACTCAAGTTGTCCATAACCGGGGACACGGCTAATCATGATTAGTTTGTACACTCTGCAGAGGTTTGCGCACTTTTCCCCACATGACTCGATCGCCTCCGTTTGTTTTCTCGCACTACATGGTGTTTGAGAAGACGGATGATCGAGACATAGTCTTTCAGAAGCGCTAGCACCTTACATGTGGGGTAGACCGTACCACCTACAACCCCTACATCTGCTAGTCCACCCCGTAAGAGTTCGCACAACTTAGTCAACTATGCCAGAGCCCATAGTAGCATGTGGCTGCACGCGGAAGTTTCTAGCATGAATGATCTTATGATCCCTTTGAGCGTGGGTGGCGGTCCGAAATAAAACAGGCAAGTCCTGATAAACATCAGGTGCCTCAATCCACCCAGATGTGTGTTTAAGTTGCCACCTTAAATAAACCATTAATTATCAATCTCACATCTGTCATGGATTTCACTCACCCAATCCACGTCTACTAGCATAGCATGGCATAATAAGCAAATGTAGAAGTAACTCCCAAAGGTTTGATAATAAACAGGTAATAGGTACTACCTCATCTACTTCCCATCCCACAATTTAATTAGATCCTAATCATACAATGTGTGAGGATTGATCTAATGCAATAAAACTGGGTTGTAGAAAAAGGTATGATCAAAGTGTGAACTTGCCTGCAATGTTGATGAAGATGATTCGCACTCAAAACTCTTGATAGATCTACTCGTCACACTCCGGTCAATCTATCGTAATCAAACAATAGTAACCACACAATAAGTACTCATCTAATGCACAGGTAAAACTCGAACAAGAGAACGAACCAGACAGTTCAACTTAAGAACTCCGGTTGCAAAGAAAGAACGAACCGAACAAAGAAAACGGAAAACAAACGGCGGAAGAAAACAACTCGGTTCTAGCAAGTGGAAACTAGGTAAAATTTTACCGGGGAAAAAACTTGTTCAAGTTGATTAGATGGAACGGCGGTTTCGAAACGAAACTCCAAGCACTTGAATCACCTGATTCCGATAAACGAGCGAGAAGAAAGACTAGAACGAAGATCGGATCTGAGATCACGATCGCGGAATAAATCCGACGAAAAGAAAGAGACGAACGGTTAAACGAACGGGCGTCGTTAACCGGGAATAATCGGTGATCACGTCCGTTGAGACGAACAGTCCGGAAGAAGAACGAAAACCGATCTAGGGTTTTCGGAAAAGAAACCGAAAAAGGAAAACGGAAAACCGATCTAGGGTTTCGGAAGAAAACCGGAACAAAAACCGGAAGAAAAAGAAAAGAATCGGAACGATTAGAAGAAAACGATCCGAGGAAAAGAGACACGGGGCAACCTCCGACGAGATCTCCGGCGAGGGGCTCCGGCGGCGTGGCGTAGGGCGGCGGCATGGGCAAGGTGCGGCGGCGGCATGGCTAGGGTGCGGCGCGGTGAGGGGCGCGGGGTGGGGCTGCGCGCTGCTGCTTGCTGCGGCTTTGATTTGATGTGTTTAGAGGGGGGTATTGGGGTATTTATATTGGGGAGGGGTGAGGAGACTTGGGGTAGGGGACAAGAAATAGACTAGGATTAGGAAAAGAAAAACGAAACAAAGGAAAGAACTAGCCTAGAGTCCTAAAAGGACTCGGCTAAGAAGCAAGAGGTGAGGCGGCGGCCTGCGCTCCTGCGCCTGGCGCACAGCGCACAGGAGGCTGGGGCGGCCGGCCGGCTGGCTGGGCCTTGGCCCGGCTGGCCTGCGGTAAGTTTTTTTTTCTTTTTTTTAAATAGTTTCCGCGCGCAGAAAAACATAGAAAAGAAAATCTAAACGAGCTCCAAAATTCTAAAGTAAATTTTCCCCGACTCCTAAAAATGAGCCGAACAAAATGAACTTTACTCCGAACCTAAAATGCAATTTTCGAAAACGCGCATTTTTCCCTATCCAAAGAAAAACAAACAAACACCGGAAGACGAAATTTGATCTATTTATTAAATCTTCATTTTTCCTATATTTTGGGAAAGTCATATTATTCCCTCTCTTATATATTTTGACACCGGAAAATTTATTGAAGATAAAATAAATAAATCAAATGATCCTCTTTTCAAATTCGAGAAAACTCTCAAATATGAAAATAACGAAATCTCCAACTCTCTCCGAAGGTCCTTGAGTTGCGTGAAATTTCTAGGATCGACCAAAATGCAAGAAAATAATATATGCATGACTATCTAATGTATAACATTCCAAATTGAAAATAAATTCAAAAGAACTTTGAATTTAATTCTTTGAAACTCCCAACTCATATTTCATATAATTTGAAGAAGTCATTTTATCTTCTCTCGTGAAAATCATTGAGTTGCATAAAGTTTCTGAATTGGAAAATATTTCCCAATGGTATTCAAATATTTTTCAAACACCCTTTTCATTTTAAATGGAAGAAGTCATGTCATCTTCTCTCTAGGGTTTTGTGTTTGAAAAGCATTTGAATTCATGGAGATCAGAAAGAAAATATGAAAGTTTGGGAAAGTCCTTTTATTCCCTCTCATTTAA
The DNA here is from genome assembly GCF_003073215.2 of Triticum urartu. Classification (NCBI taxonomy): domain Eukaryota; kingdom Viridiplantae; phylum Streptophyta; class Magnoliopsida; order Poales; family Poaceae; genus Triticum; species Triticum urartu. The sequence continues at coordinate 15,720 of NW_024116830.1, forward strand.
CTTTCAAAAAGTTTCGAATTCACTCACTTTCAGTCAATCAATCAAACAATCAGTCAAATCTATCTATTTATTATAACATTCCAAAATTTAGAATTTTGGGATGTTACAATCACTTTCTAGTGAGCTGCACTTAAAATTGATTTATCATCACATCCATTGAAGCAGTGCCACCTTAGTTGGCTTATAGATCATCCACAGGCTGTAGCTGCATGTTTCAGTATTTTTTTTGAAGATTGTCGGGTGGTGGGTGCGACATATGCAACGGGTGGCTTATCTTTGTGGGAACCAGTAAGACATCGCCGGTGCCTGGAAGCGGGATGAGGCGAAGACATGTACGCCGGCGAACCTTACCCAGCTTCGGGCTCTCCGAGGAGATAACACCCCTACTGCTGCTCTGCGGGGTCTCCGCATGCTCACTAGATGAATCGAGTAGCTACACAACGCTCCTTGAGCTGTTTGTGGGGGGGAGGAGGAAGAAAGGGCACGGCTAGCCTGCTTCTTCTCCTTGTATGGTGTCTAGAACTAGCAGGGGGTCGAACCCTTTGCATGGGTGCCCCGGGGGGTTTATATAGGCCTACCCCCCGGGGGTACAATGGTAATCCGGGCGCGGGGCCCAGCCGTCTGTGACTGTGCTCGCCGGCTCCTGCGCCGGCTGCTGGGGCCCGCCGACTGGTGGGTCCCGCCGGCTGCCAGCTCCTTGGTCAGCAAGCGGGCCCCAATGCCCCGGGCCTGGTCAGCGGCTGGTCACTGTGGCTTCATCTGTTGACGTGAGCTTCATCGTGGTAAGCGCGGCTACAGTGCCGCCGCCTGTCGGACGATCGATGTAGCCTTACCGCGTCTTGTCTCCTTAATGGGGCGTCTTCTTCGAGGGAGGCGGCAAGCCGGCTGCGAGGAGCCTGCTCCATCTTGGGCCGGCTGGTTGGAAGCGTGGCCGCCTTCGGCCGTCTCTCTGCGCAAAGGGGCCCACGCCTGTGGGTCGCGCTGGCGGCCCGTCGTGGGTGAGGCCAGGGTCAACATGGCAACAGTGCAGCGCCGGACGGGTCATGCCTACCCCGTACGGTGCACTGTGCAAGGCGTGCCCCGGGATTCGAGGGTGGCAGGCTCTTCTGTAGCCACGCCCCGTCGTATCGCCGTTAGGTGGGTGCAAACTTTGTGGGTACGGTCTTGACTGCTTTGCGGGGAGCCGGCTCGAAGGAGTCGGCCTTCTCACAGCCGGCGTCTTGGAGTCGGCCCTCTCATGAGGGTTAAAGTTGGACCGCCTTCCGAAAGCTGGCCTAGATCGCAGCCGGCTAGGGGAAGGCGGCCCTATGTCTGGATTCTTGAGAGCCGGGCTGGCTCGTGGTTTTTGCAGAACTGCCAGGGGAAGCGGCTAGGCTACCCATGGCTATTACTCCGACAGTAAGTCCCCGAAGCTGATCGAGCTCCGAGGTGAACAAGGGGACGAGAAGCTTGGTCAGCTTCCTATCCTGAAGAGCCGGCTTCGCGGGCGTACGCCGACTTCAGATAACCCCGCGTAGGTGGGAGGAGAGGGGGCCTGCATGCTGACCACGGGCCCTCTCGCGGTCACGTGGCGGCAGGATCCTGCGAGCGATTGCGCGCGATGGGACGCCGCCGCAGGCCCGGGCCCGCCACTCGCGAGCCTCGTCCCGGGCGCGGATCTCCCGTGGCCCACAGGGCCACTCGCCTTCTCAAGGCAGTTTTCGTCTCGCCATTAAGGATCGGTAATCGCGGGGCGTGGGAAGTGGGCACGATCGACCCCCACGCTTCCCCACGCCACGCCTCCTCGGCTCCGCCACGTGAGCCTATAAGTAGGGGGAGGAGGGGGAGCGTCAGAGGTTCGCGTGCTCCCTCCCACTCCGTCCCTCCTAACTCTCGTCTTCTTCCTCTCACTGCCGCCGCAGCCTCCCGTCTCAGCGCCGCCGCGTCTCCACGCCACCTCGCTCCCATGGCATTGTCAAGCTCCTGGGACGGCTCCAACGTCCATGAAGACCACGTGGAGTTCCTTCGCCAGACCCGGCGCCTGCCCGGCGCTGACCGCGTACAGGTCCGCCTGGCGCTCGGGAGGGAGATCTCGCCGGCGCCGGAGGAGGGCGAGCGGGTCGTCTTCCGCTCGCACTGCCTGCGCGGCTTCGGCCTCCCGGCGAGCGAGTTTCTGCGTTCCTTCCTCGACTTCTACAACCTCCAGCCGCATCACCTCACGCCCAATGCGGTGATGCTGCTGTCGGCCTTCGTCTCCCTCTGCGAAGGCTTCTCAGGGCTGCTCCCCACGCTGGAGTTCTGGGGAGAGTTCTTCCAGAGCAAGCTCGGCACAGTCGTCGCCAGCGTGCCCGCCCCCTGCGGAGCCTTCATCGCCATGAGGAGGGCGAGCGAGAACAATCCGTTCCCGCCCATCCCCCTGATCCAGTCGGTAAAGGTCTGGCAGAGATCTTATTTCTATGTGAAGAACGTCGCCGAGCAAGAAGACTACATCAACTTGCCGGCTTACGTAGCCGGCCCGCCGGCTGGGAGGCAGCCCTCGTGGAGCTTCCGATCCCGGTCGTTGTCTCCGGCCGGGAACGCCGCCATCTCCCGGCTTCGGGTGCTGATTCAGTCGGAAGGCTTGCGCGGGGCCGACTTGGTGGCCGCCTTCGTGGAGCGCCGGATCCTTCCTCTCCAGAGCCGGCCCCATATGATGTGTCAGATGAGCGGCCGCTTCGACCCAAGCCGGCTGAGCACATGGGAGATGCCCCACGCGGAGGTGGCGCTTATGGTCAACTACATTGCCAACTGCAAGCTCAGCGGGGACTGGCAGTACGGCAAGGCGCCGTATTCTCGCGCAAATCCTCCACCCGTGGTAAGTTTCTCTCTTTATCTTCTTTTTCGTCGTCAGCCGGCTTCGTGACGGCCGGCTTCTGACCAGCCGGTTCTCTGTGCAGAACCCTCTTCTTGCGCCGCCGGCCGGGGTGGCAGGGATCGAACGCCAGTACGCCCCCGACCGCGCGGTGGATGATGTTGACGACCCGGACTTGGGGGCGGCTGCCATGGAAGACGCCGTCATGGGGGACAGTGCCGAGCCCGGAGGCTCAAGGTTCACCGCGAGCTTCGAGGACTGGCCGGACGACTTTGAAGCTGAAGTCGCCCCGCGTCGCCAGCCGGCGGCCGACCAACAGGGCGTGGGCTCGTCCGTCGCGCCGGCTGCCGGCGGCGCGCAGAAGCGTCGGGCCGCTTTAGGCCTCTTCGGCAGTCGGCCGAAGAAGTCCAAACCTTCCGCCGCGGCGACGAAGCGAGAAGAGGCGGCCGCGAAGGCGGCCCGCTTCCGCAAGGCTGTGAAACAGCCCCAGGCGGTCTCGGCGTAAGTCTTTAATTGCTTTGCCGCAGTCTTGTCGTTGTTCTCTTTTCTTCGAATGTCTTCTTAACTTTTCTTCGCTTGCTGGACAGAGCACCGCTTTCTCTTGAGCGGGGCCCGGGCGGCTCCGTTGTGGGGCCGGCTGGAGGGTCTTCGAGCTCCCGCCGCGTGGACCCCCGCGCCGATCTTAGGGAGGCCACAGAGCGGAACGCCCGCGAAGCACGGGAAGAGCGCGAGGCGGCGGAGAAGGCGGCCGCCCAGGTGGCAAAGGGGCAGGCTGAAGCGGTAGTCAAGGCCCAGAGGGAGGCGGCTCCCGTAGAGACGGAGGGCGGAAAGCTCGCGCAGCCAGCCTCCGCTGCTCGCCGTTCCCTCCGAGCCGTGGCCCCCGAACACCCCGTTGCCCTTGGCGGAGGAGATCATCCAAGACCCGCCGCTGTTGGAGAGGGAGGAGGAGCCCGTGGCCTTGGCCGGGAGAGCGCCGCCTGCGGCGCCAACCGGAGCGGGCCAAGGCGGTCAATCGTCAGCGGCGCCGGAGAGCCGGCCGGAGGTGAGCCAGAGAGCAGGGCCGGCCTCAAGGTGCAGCTGGCGACGGGCCGGCGTGCTGGAGGAGGCGCTGCTCCGCCGGAGTTGCGCCGAGCCGCGGGCGCAGGCCAGCCGGCTGGAGATCTGGAGGCGGCCAGCACCGCCGTGTCCGAGTGGACTCCCAGCGGGGGGACCGGCGAGATGGATGCGGCGGCTCAAGGGGTCCGGAGCCGGCTACAAGCTCAAGCCGCCCTGGTGCACCAGCTCAACCAAGAGTTTTTGTCGACGCGAACCACTATCCGGGTGAGTCCTTCACTCTTGGCTGCTTTGCTTTCTTGATTTCTTCCAGCGCGTCAGCGCACCCACTGGGTGTAGTCCCCGAGATTCGGGCCGACTGCTGCGCAGTCGGTTCAGATCTTTCTCGACGGCTATCTTACTTCGCTTTCTTTCTAAACTTTCAGGAATACCACAACCTTCATGCTGCCGCCTTCGACTCCCAGGCTCGAGAGTTGAGCCGGCGGACCGACGACCTGGCCGACAGCCGAAGTAAGTACTTGGTTTTGTCTGTCTCCTGTGGGGGCGCGTCAGCGCACCCACTGGGTGTAGTCCCCGAGATTCGGGCCGACTGCTGCGCAGTCGGGTCGGATCTTTCTTGACGACTCTTTTCTTATTGATTTTTCTCTTCTTTGTCTTCAGGGGCCAACGCCGACTTGAGGAAGGAGCTTGGCGAAGCGAAGGCCGCCCTTTACACCAAAGAGGCCAAGTGCGCTGCCTTGGTCCAGGAACGGGATCGCCTGGCCAAGAAGCTGGTCGACCAAGAGGAAAGCCACAAAGCGGCCCTGCAGGCGGCGCGGAAAGTGAAGCCACCTTGCTAGCGGAGTATGAGATGGAGGCGGCGAGCTGGTTGAGACCCGGCGAGCCTGGACGAAGGCTTCGGCCGGATCGAGGACTTGATCGACGGTAAGTTGCCTTCCTCGGCTCCTGCCCCTGCCGCTTGGGTTTTTTGACTTATCTTGAGCTCTTGCTTGTTGTTTCTTGCAGATTACTTCCCAGGCTACTCCGCCTTCGCCGCCCAAAGCATTGAGGCCCATCGCGAGGCGCGCCGGCAAGTGGGGGCCGACATTGCGCCGGATGCAAACCGGACCCTTGAGGAGCAGCTTCTGGCTGTCCAGGCACGGTTGCAGCCGGCTCATCGGATGCTTCGCCGGCTCCAACGTGCCGGGGCGCAAGTGCTGGCCGCCCTCTGGCCCGGCGAGACGATCCCCCGCACTCCAAGCCGAACTGCCGACTGGCTGGAAGTCGCAGTTGGTCGCTTCGAGGCTTGGAAAGCGTCAGCGGCCCGCCTCGGAGCCGGGCGGGCGTTGGAATTCGTCGGGCTTGGTACCCAGGGCTGAGCCTGGACCAGCTGCGCACTTGGCGGATGGAGGCCGACGCGGAGCTGGAGGCGGTGAGGCCGGCTATCGCCCAGCGGGCTTCAACGATCGCCGAGTGCACCGACATCAGCGTTTTCGCACCCGAAATCGATGATGACGGTGTCGCGCAGCCGGAGGAGTGGTTCGGGCTGAACCCGGCGGTGGGCGAGGACTCGGCGGAGGAGATCGCCTCCAGCGACGAGGGCGAAGAAGACGAAGACGACGACGGCGGAGACGTCGAGCCGGCTGGTGGAACAACCAGCCGACCTCAGGCCGACCGTGCCTCCAGCAACGAGGCGCGTGAGCGCGCCCTCTGCGGGAGGCGGCGACCAAGCCGAAGTTCGTCAGCCGGCCGCTCCTTCAGCCGCGCGACCGTCTCCGCCAACCAGTCGGCCGCTCCGCCAGCCTGACCTGCCGTCTTTATTTTTCCTGCTTTGTGTCTTTGAACAATCTTTTGTTAAGTTTCGCAGTTCCACCCACTGGGGGTGTATCCAAACTATGTTGAATGCTGGCCTCTGGAGGTCTTTTTATGTAAATATTATCATGTGCATGTTTGGTTTCCATTCGCGTATGCTTGTTATCCTTAGGCTTTTTCCTTTGCCGCCTTCCCTCTTTGGGGAGGCAAGTACTGAGCTTTCTTGGATTTAAAGTAAAGTGAATGGAAACCGGCCGGCCGGCTGCTCTGGTAGCCGGTCGGTGGTGGGGAAAAACCGGCTTTGTTATATTAGTCCGTTGTCCCTAGCCGTTTTTCGTGTGGGCGGTGGTTCCTACCTTTAACCCTTGCCAGCCGGACAGCCGGTTCTTCGAACTGCGACTTTTGGCAATGGAAGGCTTGAGAGCTGGCACACTACTTGTCTGACTGCGGGTAGGACTTCTAATATAACTTCAGTCGGCCAGTCCCCGAGCCGACTACTCGGACTCGGTGCCGGACGGGATAAGTAAATGATACGACAAGCATGATATTTTTCATTCATAAATAAGGGATGGCAGTCCCCGAGCTCTCCTCGGGGAGCCTATTGTCTCGTACTTAATACAAAAGTTAGCGTGATACATACTGCCTTTCAACTGTAAAATCTTCGAAGGAGGTTGGCGTTCCATGGCCGTTCTGACTCCTTTCCGGAGTCGTCTCTCTTGCGTGCCTTCGGCTTCTGTGCATCGATCAGGTAGTAGGAGTCGTTGCCTAGAGCTCTGGTGATGATGAAAGGGCCTTCCCAAGGGGCTGAGAGCTTGTGCTGGCCGGCTGTTCGTGAATCAGCCGGAGCACAAGGTCGACCTTCTTGGAAAGATCTTGGCCTGACCTTCCGGCTGTGGTAGCGGCGCAAACCCTGCTGGTAAATTCGCAGACCGGCTGAGAGCTAACAGCCGGCTTTCTTCCAGCAGGTCGACGCCGTCTTCTCGTGCTTCCTTGGCCTCCGCTTCCGTGTACATGGTTACTCGAGGCGAGTCGAACTCGATGTCAGTTGGGATGACCGCCTCGGCACCATACACAAGGAAGAAAGGGGTGAAGCCGGTTGACTTGTTTGGTGTAGTGCGCAGACTCCAGAGGACAGCCGGCAGCTCATCGAGCCAACAGCCGGCTGAGCGCTCCAGAGGTACAACCAGTCGGGGCTTGATGCCGGAGAGGATGAGGCCGTTGGCTCGCTCGACCTGGCCGTTTGACTGCGGGTGGGCGACGGACGCTAAGTCCAGCCGGATACCTTGGGCTGCGCAGAAACGTGCCAAGGCTCCTTTGGCGAAATTCGTGCCATTGTCGGTGATGATGCTGTGCGGCACGCCGTACCGAGTTGTTATGTCCGCATGAACGTCACGGCAGTCGGCCCATTCAGCTTCTTGATCGGCTTCGCCTCAACCCACTTGGTGAATTTGTCCACGGCGACGAGCAAATGCGTCATGCCGCCGCGCGCCGTCTTGAATGGGCCCACCATGTCCAGTCCCCAAACGGCAAAGGGCCAAGTGAGGGGAATGGTCTTGAGTGCCGAAGCCGGCATGTGTTGCTTGGAGCTGAAGAGCTGGCATCCCTTGCAATGCTTGACTAATTCTTTGGCGTCGTCCAAAGCAGTCGGCCAGAAGAAACCATGGCGGAAGGCTTTGGCGACAAGTGATCTTGAGGCCGCATGGTGGCCGCATTCTCCTTGGTGAATGTCTGCGAGGATTGTGATGCCCTTCTCTTGCTCGACGCATCGCTGGAGGACTCCGGTGACGCTGCGCTTGAGTAGTTCTCTGTTGACGATTGTGTACGCTCCGGCTCGACGCTGGATTTGTCTTGCTTCTGTTTCGTCAGCCGGCAGGTCTTGGTTTACTAGGAAGTTGAGGATGGACTGCGCCCATGACGGGCCGTACTTCTTCTACTGCCAAAGTGGCTACTGCCACCAGGGTGGGGGCCGGTGAGGTGCTGGAGTCAGCCGCCGGCTGTAGTGCTGGTGCAGTCCCCGGGCCGGCTACCGCAGTCCCCGAGCCGGCTACCGCAGTCCCCGAGCCGGCTGCCGAAGTCCCCGCCGGCTACCGCAGTCCCCGAGCCGGCTGCCGCAAGTCGCGGCGGCTACGGGGGTCTTGGGTGGCTACTTGATTCTTCGAGCCGGACCTGGCCGCATCGGGGTCAGGCGGCACGAAGATGGAATCGGATTCCGGAGACGGCTTGATAGACGGCTTGAGGAGGCGTTGTAGAGCGACGCCGGTTGGAATTGCTTGCCGAGTGGAGCCTATTCGAGCCAGGGCATCGGCTGGCTCGTTGTCGGCTCGTGGTACGTGGAGGAACTCGCATCCTTCAAAGTATCCGCTGAGTTGTTGGACCAGGAAACGGTAGCTCGCCATATTCGCGTCCTTGGCGTCCCAGTCGCCGGATGACTGCTGGACTACCAGGTCCGAGTCGCCATAACATAGGATCCGGCGAATGCCAAGTTCTTTGGCAAGCCAGAGCCCATGTATGAGCGCCTCGTACTCGGCCACATTGTTGGAGGTGGCAAAGTGGATCTGTAGCGTGTATCTGAGCTTGTCGCCTTTGGGAGAGGTAAGGACGATGCCGGCTCCCAAGCCGGTGCGCATCTTGGACCAGTCGAAGTGCATGCGCCAATGGGTGGAGTCGGGAGCTGGCGGCCGGTACTGGGTCTCGGCCCAGTCGACAAGGAAGTCGGCCAGTGCTTGGGACTTGATGGCAGTGCGGGGCTGGTAGAAGATCGTGTACGGGGCCAGCTCGATGGCCCATTTCGCCACCCGGCCGGATGCGTCCCGGCTGCCTATGATCTCGGCTAGCGGGGCAGTGCATACGACCGTGACGGGATGCTCTTGAAAGTAGGGCTTCAGCTTCTTGGCGGTGAAGTACACGCCGTAACACATCTTTTGGTAGTGCGGGTAGTTCTGCTTTGAGGCGGAAGCACCTCGCTCAAATAATACACCGGCCTCTGGACCGGCTGGGCTCGGCCTTCTTCCGGGCGCTGGACTACGATGACGGTGCTGACCACCCGGCTGGTTGCAGCGATGTAAAGGAGCATGGGCTCTTTCTCGGTCGCGCCGAGGACAGGCGGCGTGGCCAGCATCTTCTTCAGCTCGTGAAAAGCTTGGTCGGCCTGGTCGTTCCACTCGAAGTGAGTGCTCTTCTTCATGAGGCGGTAGAGGGGGAGAGCTTTCTCTCCGAGCCGGCTGATGAAGCGGTTCAAGGAGGCCAAGCACCCGGTGAACTTCTGAATGTCTCGAGCTTGGTGGGGATCGCCATTCTCTCGATGGCCTTGATCTTCGCTGGGTTGCATTCGATGCCGCGTTCGGAGACCAGGAAGCCTAGGAGCTGGCCGGCTGGCACCCCGAACACGCATTTCTCGGGGTTGAGCTTGATTTGGAACCGGCGCAGGTTCTCGAATGTTTCCTTGAGGTCTTCCAGCAAGGTGCCACGCTTCTCCGTCTTCACCATGATGTCGTCCACGTAATACGTGAGCGTTTCTGCCGAGTTGCTTGAGGAGGCACTTCTGCATGCAACGCTGAAAGGTGGCACCGGCATTTCTCAAGCCGAATGTCATAGTCAGGTAGCAGAAGGCTCCGAACGGCGTGATGAAGGCGGTCTTCAGGCGGTCATCCGGGTCTAGCTTTATCTGGTGATATCCGGAGTAAGCATCCAAAAAACTCAACAGCTCGCATCCGGCTGTGGAGTCTATCACTTGGTCTATCCTTGGCAGGGCAAAAGGATCTTTGGGGCAGGCCTTGTTGAGACTTGTGTAGTCTATACACATGCGCCACTTGTTATTCTTCTTTAGCACAAGGACCGGGTTGGCGAGCCACTCTGGAAAGAAAACTTCCATGATAAAGCCGGCCGCCAAGAGCCGGGCTATCTCCTCCCCTACAATCCTGCGTTTCTCCTCCGACAGTCGGCGGAGGGGTTGTCTGACTGGCTTTGCGTCTTCTCGAACATGTAGTTTGTGCTCGGCGAATTTCCTCGGAACACCCGGCATGTCCTTGGGGGACCACGCAAAGATGTCCCGATTCTCACGGAGGAAATCGGCGAGCTCGCCTTCCTATTTGCTGTTCAGGTTTGCCCCGATGACGGCAAACCTCTCTGGATGCTCGGGGTCAAGGGGTATTTCTTCGTCTCCTTGGCCGGCTGGAAAGATCCTTGAGCATCATGCTCCTTGGGGTCGGGGGACACGGCCGACTGCTTGCCGGCTATGGCCACGACTCGGTCCAGCATCTTCTTCTCTTCGGCATCACAAGGGACTCGGCCAGCCGGCTGCTGGCCGCTGCGCACTCGGAGGACTTCTTGTAGTCACCGGCTACGGTGATGACGCCTTTGGTGCTTGGTATCTTCATCTTGAGGTATGCATAGTGGGGAACCGCCATGAATTTGGCCAAGGCAGGTCGGCCCAGCAATGCATGGTAAGGGCTCTCCAGGTCCACCACTTCAAACCAGATCGCTTCCCGGCGGAAATGCTCCTTGTCCCCAAAAAGTACATCAATCTTGATTTTGCCAATGGGGGCGCAGGACAGGCCGGGTACGATGCCGTGGAACACTGTCCGAGTGGGCGTGAGCTGTTTTGTCTTGACGTTCAACTTCTCCAGGGTGTCACGATACAGGATGTTGATGCTGCTCCCGCCGTCTATCAACACACGGAGAAGCGGGCGGCGCGTCTGTCCGTCGCAAGGGTGGCTTCCAGGACCAAAGCATAAGAGCCGGGAGACGGCATCACCTCCGGATGGTCGGCCCGGCTCCAGCTGATGGGCTTTTCTGACCAATGCATGTGTCCAGCGGGGTTGGCAGCGACCACGCTGACTTCCTGGTGCTCTCGGCGTTTGCTGCGCCGGTCTTCGGGCTGGCTGGTGAAGACGACGTAGGTTGCTTGCTCATCAGGGAACTCGTCATGCACGGCTCCGACTGCGGGCCGAGCGGCCGGAGGCGGCGGAGGCGGAGGCGGCGGGCCGGCAGGCGGAGGTGGCAAGAGCCCCTCGCCCTTAGAGATTCGGGTGAGCCAGTTGCACTTCCGGGTCGTGTGGTTGGACGGCTTCGCGCCGCTGTGGAACTTGCAAGGGGCGTCGAGGGTTTGCTCGTAGGAGAAGGCGGGCTGCCAAGCCGGCCTGCCGCCCTTGGGCTTCTTGGGCGCCGGTCGTTCTTCAGGCGGCGCATCTTCGACCGTGGCCACCTGCCGGCTAGCGGGAGGCGGCGCAGGGCCCTTGCGCTTGTTGTCGTTCGAGTTGGGGTGTCGGCCGGGTTCTCCAGCCGGCGTCTTGGGCGCCGGGTTGAGCACCTTCCCGGACGCGTCTACCCGAAGCTCGGTCTTCATCGAGGAGTCGGCGGTGGCGTACTTGTCCGCTATGTCCAGAAGCTCGTCGAGGGTAGCCGGCTCGTCGCAGAGGAGCTTGTGCTTGAGGAGGGTGCCTTCTCGGCATCCGGCTGTGAAGTACTCTATGGCTTGCACCTCGTGCACCCCTTCACAGGAGTTGCGGAGCTCGGCCCAACGCGTGAGGTAATCGCGAGTGGACTCGGCGGGGCCTTGCACGCACAAGGAGAGCTGTCTGGGCTTGGGAGCCCGCTTGTAGGTGCTGGTGAAGTTGCGGATGAAGGCTTCTGTGAAGTCTAGCCAGCTGTTGATGCTACGCGGCTTGAGGCTGTTGAGCCAAGTCCGCGCCGTGCCCTGCAGCATGAGGGGCACGTACTTCACGGCGACGCGCCGGTTGCCGTTGGCTATGCTAACTGCGGTGGAGTAGTCGATCAACCAATCTTCCGGCTTCACGGAGCCGTTGTACTTGGGCGTGTCTCTTGGGAGCGAGAACCCTTTGGGAAAGGGCTCGTCGCGGATGCGGGGGCCAAAGCAAGGCGGGCCGACATCGTCTTCTTCTTCCAATGCCAGGGATCGCGCCAGGCGGTCGATCCGATGACGGGCGTCGTTCTCGCCGATTCCTTCGCGGCGGCCCAGCCGGCCGCTGAGAGTCGGGTGCGCCACTGGCGGTGAGGCGGGATATCTCTCTCCACGGGGCGGAGGCGGAGGCGGGTCGCCCCGCCACTCCATGGCTCGGGGATGACCGTCCGCGTCCCGCTCGATGGAGATCCGGGTCCGGCTGCGGCTGGTAGCCGGCTCCTTCTCGCGTCGCGCGCGGGTATTGCTCGTAGTCGGCGTCCGGGACGTCGCGCCGTGCTCTCGGCGCGGGGGAAGGCTTTCCGCGCGAGCGTCGGCTTCGTGCCGCTGCGCGGCGGCGTCAATCAATTGCTGGATGCGCCGGGTCATGTGGGGAAGGTCTTCGGCTCCAGGCCGTCCAGCTCGTCTACGGCCGCCTGGGCGGCACGCAAGTTCTCGAGCGGAGTGGCATAGACCGGGCGGTCGACTCCCAGCGTGTCGGCGATGACGGCGCCGCGTTGCTTGACAAGGCCGGCCCGGCTTGGCCCGCCCGGGGCCGGCGTGCCGAAGGCGGCGCGGTCAGCCTCGCGCTGGTAGGCCTCAGTGAGGCGTCTTACGGAGGCCAGCCTCCGGCCCTCTGCGAGGAGGGCGAGGCGGCGTGCTTCCAGTGCTTCGTCGTCGGTCGGCCGGGAGAGGAGCGGACAAGTCGTGGGCCGCCGCGCGCGAGGCGTCGCGGCGCTCTCGTCGGCCGGCCGCCGTGGCCGACAACCATCACTTCGGCGGTGACAGCATCGCAGCCGTCGGCTCGAGGAAGCGGGTCGTTGTAGATCGCGTTGGTGGGGAAGGCGTCGTAGGAGGCCGTGTCGGAGTCGACAGGCATCGGGTCGGTGGAGCCCAACCGACTCCAGGTCCGCAGCGGGCTCGCTGGAGACATGGAGCTGGCCGAGAAGGTTGGCGAGGCGGTCAGCGCCCGCATCGGAGCGAGCTCGTCGAGGAGAGATCGGCGAGGCTGCTCTGCCGCGCAGATGCTGGTGACGCCTTGCAGCGCGTCGTGGCAAGCGCCATCGGGCGTGCCGGGCTGGCTACGCTCGCTGGGGAGGAAGAAGGTTCCCGTCCAGAACAGGTCTCCGGACGACGGTGCACCTGGCCCCACGGTGGGCGCCAAATGTCGGGTGGTAGGTGCGACATATGCCAACGGGTGGCTTATCTTTGTGGGAACCAGTAAGACATCCCGGTGCCTGGAAAGCGGGATGAGGCGAAGACATGCACGCCGGCGGATCTTACCCAGCTTCGGGGCTCTCCGAGGAGATAACACCCCTACTGCTGCTCTGCGGGGTCTCCGCATGCTCACTAGATGAATCGAGTAGCTACACACGCTCCTTGAGCTGTTTTTGGGGGGAGGAGGAAGAAAGGGCACGGCTAGCCTGCTTCTTCTCCTTGTATGTGTCTAGAACTAGCAGGGGGTCCACCCTTTGCATGGGTGCTCCGGGGGGTTTATATAGGCCTACCCCCCGGGGGTACAATGGTAATCCGGCTGGGCGCGGGGCCCAGCCGTCTGTGACTGTGCTCGCCGGCTCCTGCGCTGCTGGGGCCCGCCGACTGGTGGGTCCCGCCGGCTGCCAGCTCCTTGGTCAGCAAGCGGGCCCCAATGCCCCGGGCCTGGTCAGCGGCTGGTCACTGTGGCTTCATCTTGTTGACGTGAGCTTCATCGTGGTAAGCGCGGTTACAGTGCCGCCGCCTGTCGGACGATCGCTGTAGCCTTACCGCGTCTTGTCTCCTTAATGGGGCGTCTCCTTCGAGGGAGGCGGCGAGCCGGCTGCGGGGAGCCTGCTCCGTCTTGGGCCGGCTGGTTGGAAGCGTGGCCGCCTTCGGCCGTCTCTCTGCGCAAAGGGGCCCACCGCCTGTGGGTCGCGCTGGCGGCCCGTCGTGGGTGAGGCCAGGGTCAACATGGCAACAGTGCTGCGCCGGACGGGTCATGCCTACCCCGTACGGCGCACTGTGCCAGGCGTGCCCCGGGATTCGAGGGTGGCAGGCTCTTCTGTAGCCACGCCCTCGTACCACCGTTAGGTGGGTGCAAACTTTGTGGGTACGGTCTTGACTGCTTTACGGGGAGCCGGCTCGAAGGAGTCGGCCTTCTCACGCCGGCGTCTTGGAGTCGGCCCTCTCATGAGGGTTAAAGTTGGACCACCTTCCGAAAGCCGGCCTAGATGGCAGCCGGCTAGGGGAAGGCGGCCCTATGTCTTGGATTCTTGAGAGCCGGGTTGGCTCGTGGTTTTTGCAGAACTGCCAGGGGAAGCCAGCTAGGCTACCCATGGCTATTTACTCCGACAAAGATTTATCATACCAAAACACAGAGAAACATCATCACACGTAGAATTACCATATTGCATATAAGAGTATTACCCTACACTTTGATACGTCTCCAACGTATCTATAATTTTTGATTGCTCCATGCTATATTATCTACTGTTTTGGGCAATATTGGGCTTTATTTTCCACTTTTATATTATTTTTGGGACTAACCTATTAACCGGAGGCCCAGCCCAGATTTGCTGTTTTATGCCTATTTCAGTGTTTCGAAGAATGGGAATATCAAACGGAGTTGAAACGGAACGAAATCAACTAGAGAAGTTATTTTTGGAAAGAAACCTACCGGATAGACTTGGACCCTACGTCAGAAGATGAAGGAGGAGCTCACGAGGGTAGGGGGCGCGCCCCCTGCCTCGTGGCCCCCCCTTCGGTCCACCGACGTACTCCTTTCACCCATATATACCTACATACCTAAAACTTCCAGAACAGAATAGATCGGGAGTTCCGCCGCCAGAAGCCTCCGTAGCCACCAAAAGTCAATCGACCCTGTCGGCACCCTGCCGGAGGGACCCTCACCGGTGGCCATCTTCATCATCCTAGTGCTCTCCATGACGAGGAGGGAGTAGTTCTCCCTCGGGGATGAGGGTATGTACCAGTAGCTATGTGTTTGATCTCTCTCTCTCTCGTGTTCTTGAGATGATACGATCTTGATGTATCGCGAGCTTTGCTATTATATTTGGATCCTATGATGTTTCTTCCCCCTCTACTCTCTTGTAATGAATTGAGTTTCCCCTTTGAAGTTATCTTATCGGATTGAGTCTTTAAGATTTGAGAACACTTGATGTATGTCTTGTCGTGGATATCTGTGGTGACAATGGGATATCACGTGATTCACTTGATGTATGTTTTGGTGATCAACTTGCGGGTTCCGCCCATGAACCTATGCATAGGGGTTGGCACACGTTTTCGTCGTGATTCTCCGGTAGAACTTTGGGGCACTCTTTGAGGTCCTTTGTGTTGGTTGAATAGATGAATCTGAGATTGTGTGATGCATATCGTATAATCATACCCACGGATACTTGAGGTGACATTGGAGTATCTAGGTGACATTAGGGTTTTGGTTGATTTGTGTCTTAAGGTGTTATTCTAGTACGAACTCTAGGGCTGTTTGTGACACTTATAGGAATAGCCCAACGGATTGATTGGAAAGAATAACTTTGAGGTGGTTTCGTACCCTACCATAATCTCTTCGTTCGTTCTCCGCTATTAGTGACTTTGGAGTGACTCTTTGTTGCATGTTGAGGGATAGTTATGTGATCCAATTATGTTATTATTGTTGAGAGGACTTGCACTAGCGAAAGTATGAACCCTAGGCCTTGTTTCCAACATTGCAATACCGTTTACGCTCACTTTTATCCATTAGTTACCTTGCTGTTTTTATAATTTCAGATTACAAATACCTTTATCTACTATCCATATACCACTTGTATCACCATCTCTTCGCCGAACTAGTGCACCTATACAATTTACCATTGTATTGGGTGTGTTGGGGACACAAGAGACTCTTTGTTATTTGGTTGCAGGGTTGCTTGAGAGAGACCATCTTCATCCTACGCCTCCTACGGATTGATAAACCTTAGGTCATCCACTTGAGGGAAATTTGCTACTGTCCTACAAACCTCTGCACTTGGAGGCCCAACAACGTCTACAAGAAGAAGGTTGTGTAGTAGACATCAAGCTCTTTTCTGGCGCCGTTGCCGGGGAGGTTAGCGCTTGAAGGTATATCTTTAGATCTTGCAATCGAGTCTTTTAGTTTCTTGTTTTATCACTAGTTTAGTTTATAAAAGAAAACTATAAAAATGGAATTGAGTTTGTCTCATACGCTTCACCTTTTTAATATCTTTCGTGAGTATGATGGAAAGGAAAATTGTGCTCAAATGCTAGAAGAAGAATCATCTATAATGTTTGGCACTAAATATTTGAATGATGAGCATGATTGCAATGTTGTTAGTACAAATTCTTTAAATATCCATGACACTAATGATGATTGCACTAGTTATGATGAAAATGTCTCCTATAAACATGTCAATTTTTTGGAGTGAATTGGGTTTGTAAGTACACACCAAATAGGGAAGATAGATATTGCAAGAGGCATAAGTACTTAGAAACTAAATTGTTGCAAGAAAGTCTTGATGATTGTGCTGAAAAATTCAATATTTTTCACGCCCCTTGTGAACTTTGCAATGAACATGCTCATTTAAAGCTCCAATGCTATTTGTTTCATGAACAAGTCGTGTCCAAATATTGTGATAATTTGATTACCCTTGAGCATCATAAAGAGCTTAGCCTTCTTTTGGGTTATGAAGAAATGAAACGTATAACTGAGGGTATTCCAAAATTTAATCTTGATAGAGTTCTTTTTTGATCTAGAGGAAATTTATATGTATTGTGCAGTGAATTGTATTGAAAATCCTTATATTGCCAACTACATAAAGAAAAGAAAACACATAGAAGATGAAGAGAATACTAATGAAAGGGAAGAGACTTCCCAATACCATCCTATTATTTCTTATGATGAATCAGGTAATGAGGAAGAGCCTCCTATTCAACCAATCTCATTAATAAGGAGCTCCAAAAAGAGGATTGAACCCACACATGATGTGGTGAAGAAGAAGAAAAGAAAAAGGAAGAGAGGTAAAAAGATATCTCTTCCAAATAATGCTGCTCCTATTACTATTGTGCCTCATGAAAATATAATTGTGGAAGATAATGATACTTCTTATGATCTTGAAAATCTTTTTGGCACTTGCTTGGAAGAATATGATAATTGCTATACTATTGGTGCTATTCATACAATTAATGATGAGAGTGATTATGCTTATGATATTAAAAGGCCCAAGTTTGGGGATGCTATGTTTGATGAAGATGATGTTTTTGAGAATATATTTGCTGCAATTAATGTTTGTCCCAAGCTTGGGGATGCTATGTTTATTAATGATGATATTTTTAGTCTTCCAAGTTTTGATATGCAAAGTTGTTATGATAAGAACAAAGTTGCTACTTATGATGATTATTGTGATGAAACTTATGCTATAAAGAGTAGTGATGATTATATTTATAAAACTTGTCATGATTATGAGTACCCTTTCTCTGAACATTACTCTTTTAATGTGGAAACAATTTATAGTATTCAAGTCTCTTGTGACTCCCACTATTCGACTGAGAAGAAATTTGCTTATGTGGAGAGTAGTAAAAATTCTATGCTTGTAGATCATGAAAAGAATGCTTTAGGTGCTGGTTATATTGTTGAATTCATTCATTATGCTACTGAAAATTATTATGAGGGAGGAACATATGCTTGTAGGAATTGCAATAATATCAAGTTTCCTCTCTATGTGCTTAAAGTTTTGAAGTTATGCTTGTTTTACCTTCCTATGCAAGTTGATTCTTGTTTCCATAAGTTGTTTGCTCAGAAAATCCCTATGCATAGGAAGTGGGTTAGACTTAAATGTTCTAGTCATATTCTTCATGATGCTCTCTTTATGTTACGATTCTTATCTTTTATATGAGCATAATTGAAATCATCGTGCCTAGCTAGGGGCGTTAAACAATAGCGCTTGTTGGGAGGCAACCCAATTTTATTTTTATTCCTTGATTTTTTTTCTCCTGTTTAGTAATAAATAATTCATCTAGCCTCTGTTTATATGTTGTTTTATGCTTTTAATTAGTGTTTGTGCCAAGTAGAACCTTTGGGAAGACTTGGGGAAAGTCTTGTTGATCATGCTGTCCAAAACAGAAACTTTAGCGCTCACGAGAATTGCTGCCATTTTTATTTGGAGAGTGATATTTAGTTAATTCTTTTTGAATATGATTAATAGATAAATTACTCAGGTCCAGCAATTTATTTGAGAATTTTATTAGATCCAGAAGTATACGTTTGATCCAGATTACTACAGGACTACGTGTTCTTGTTTTTGACAGATTTCTGTTTTCTGTGTGTTGTTTGCTTATTTTGATGAATCTATGGCTAGGTAAAATAGTTTATAACCATAGAGAAGTTGGAATACAGTAGTGTTTAACACCAATATAAATAAATAATGTTTTTACAGTACCTGGAAGTGGTGTTTTTTTTTCTTTCGCTACGGGAGCTTACGAGTTTCTGTTAAGTTTTGTGTTGTGAAGTTTTCAAGTTTTGGGTAAGAATTCGATGGACTATGGAATAAGGAGTGGAAAGAGCCTAAGCTTGGGGATTACCAAGGCACCCCAAGGTAATATTCAAGGATATCCAAGAGCCTAAGCTTGGGTATGCCCCGGAAGGCATCCCCTCTTTCGTCTTCGTTCATCGGTAACTTTACTTGGAGCTATATTTTTATTCACCACATGATATGTGTTTTGCTTGGAGCATTAATTTATTTTGTTAGGATTTGCTTGATTATATTTAGAACAATGGTTTGCATCTTTTATTTCAATAAAAGTGGCATTGATAGTCTTTACTATGCCTATGTTACAAGTCTTCATGTTGCTGTTTGAAAACAGAAAGTTTACCGCTGTTGCAATAATTCCCTAGAAAAGTCAGAATGTGATAAAATGTTGAAACCTTTTGCATATTAAGATCTGATAAATTTACTACAGTGGTAATTTTATTTAATAATTTTTGGAGCTAGGGAAGTATGGATGTTGCAGCATTCTTTACAGACTATCCTGTTTAGGCAGATTGCTGTTATGTTTGCATTGTTTGCATATGTTTGCTTCTTTAAAGATTCTATTTGAGGATATGACTATTAAATATGCAGAGGAATTTATTATGCAATGTTGAATAATAATTTTAGTGATTTTCTACAGTAGAGTATGATAAGGTTTTTGCAATGGTTTATACTAACTTATCTCACGAGTCCTTGTTGAGTTTTGTGTGGATGAAGCTTTTGAGATTTAGGGAGACCGTGATATGAGAGGAATTAAGGAGACAAAAAAGCTCAAGCTTGGGGATTCCCAAGGCACCCCAAGATAATATTTCAAGAAGTCTCAAGCTTCTAAGCTTGGGGATGCCCCGGCTGGCATCCCACCTTTCTTCTTCAACAAGTATCGGTTAGTTTCGGTTGATCCTAAGATTTTGCTTCTTCACATGATGTTTGCCATTCTTAGAATGTCATTTTATTTTGCTTTGCTTGCTGTTTGAATAAAATACCAAGATCTGAAATTCTTAAATGTTAGAGAGTCTTCACATAGTTGCATAATTACTCAACTACTCATTGATCTTCACTTATTTCTTTCGGAGTAGCTTGTCATTTGCTCTAGTGCTTCACTTATATCTTTTAGAGCATGGTGGTAGTTTTATTTTGAAGAAATAGATGAACTCTCATGCTTCACTTAGATTATTTTGAGAGTCTTAATAGCATGGTAATTTGCTTAAAATCCTAATATGCTAGGCATCCAAATATAATAAAACTTTCATATAGAGTATTGAATACTAAGAGAAGTTTGATACTTGATGATTGTTTTGAGATATGAGGATGGTAATTTTAGAGTCGTGCTAGTTGAGTAGTTGTGAATTTGAGAAATTCTTGTGTTGAAGTTTGCAAGTCCCGTAGCATGCACGTATGGTAAACGTTGTGTAACAAATTTGAAACATGAGGTGTTATTTTATTGTCCTCCTTATGAGTGGCGGTCGGGGACGAGCGATGGTCTTTTCCTACCAATCTATCCCCCTAGGAGCATGCGTGTAGTACCGAGGTTTTTGATGACTTGTAGATTTTTGCAATAAGTATGTGAGTTCTTTATGACTAATGTTGAGTCCATGGATTATACGCACTCTCACCCTTCCATCCTTGCTAGCCTCTTCGGTACCGTGCATTGCCCTTTCTCACATTGAGAGTTGGCGCAAACTTCGCCGGTGCATCCAAACCCCGTGATATGATACGCTCTTTCACACATAAACCTCCCTATATCTTCCTCAAAACAGCCACCATACCTACCTATTACGGCATTTCCATAGCCATTCCGAGATATATTGCCATGCAACTTTCCATCATTCCGTTCATCATGACACATTCATTATTGTCATATTGCTTAGCATGATCATGTAGTTGACATAGTATTTGTGGCAAAGCCACCGTTCATAATTCTTTCATACATGTCACTCTTGATTCATTGCATATCCCGTACACCGCCGAGGCATTCATATAGAGTCATTTTGTTCTAGTATCGAGTTGTAATCATTGAGTTGTAAATAAATAGAAATGTGATGATCATCATTAATAGAGCATTGTCCCAAAATATATATATATAAAAAAGAGAAAGGCCATAAAAACAAAAAAGAAAGCCATAAAAAAGAGAAGGCCCAAAAAAAGAGAAAGGCCATAAAAAAGAAAATGCCCAAAAAATGAGAGAAAAGAGAGAAGGGACAATGCTACTATCCTTTACCACACTTGTGCTATAAAGTAGCACCATGATCTTCATGATAGAGGTCTCTTGTTTTGTCACTTTATACTAGTGGGAAATTTTCATTATAGAACTTGGTTTTATATTCCAACAATGGCCTCCTTCAAGTGCCCCTAGGTCTTCAATGAGCAAGCAAGTTGGATGCACCACACACTTAGTTTCTTTTGATTGAGCTTTCATACATTATAGCTCTAGTGCATCCGTTGCATGGAATCCCTACTCCTTGCATTAACATCAATCAATGGCATCTCCATAGCCATTTGATTAGCCTCGTTGATGTGAGACTTTTCTGCTTTTTGTCTTCTCCACATAACCCCCTCATTAATTCTATTCACCCATAGTGCTATATCCATGGCTCGCGCTCATATTGCATAAATGAGTTTGAGATTACTAAAGTATGAAACAATTGCTTTGGCTTGTCATCGGGGTTGTGCATTGAATGAGAGGCATTCTTGTGTGACAAAAATGGAGCATGACTAAACTATATGATTTTGTAGGATGAAACTCTCTTGGCCAATGTTATTTGAGAAGACATAATTGCTTAGTTAGTATGCTTGAAGTATTATTATTTTTATGTCAATATGGACTTTTGTCTTGAATCTTTCAGATCTAAATATTCATATCACAAGTAAGAAGAATTACATTGAAATTATGCCAGCTAGCATTCCACATCAATTTTTTTTATCATTTACCTACTCGAGGATGAGCAGGAATTAAGCTTGGGATGCTTGATACGTCTGCAACGTATCTATAATATTTGATTGCTCCATGCTATATTATCTACTGTTTTGGGCAATATTGGGCTTTATTTTCCACTTTTATATTATTTTTGGGACTAACCTATTAACTAGAGGCCCAGCCCAGATTTGCTGTTTTATGCCTATTTCAGTGTTTTAAAGAAAGGGAAATCAAACGGAGTCAAAACGGAATGAAATCAACTGGAGAAGTTATTTTTGGAAGGAAACCTACCAAATAGACTTGGACCCTACGTCAGAAGATGAAGGAGGAGCTCACGAAGGTAGGGGCTATGTGTTTGATCTCTCTCTCTCTCTCTCTCGTGTTCTTGAGATGATACGATCTTGATGTATCGCGAGCTTTGCTATTATATTTGGATCCTATGATGTTTCTTCCCCCTCTACTCTCTTGTAATGAATTGAGTTTCCCCTTTGAAGTTATCTTATCGGATTGAGTCTTTAAATTTGAGAACACTTGATGTATGTCTTGCATGGATATCTGTGGTGACAATGGGATATCACGTGATCCACTTGATGTAATGTTTTGGTGATCAACTTGCGAGTTGTGTGACCTTGTGAACTTATGCATAGGGGTTGGCACATGTTTTCGTCTTGACTTTTCGGTAGAAACTTTGGGGCACTCTTTGAGGTCCTTTGTGTTGGTTGAATAGATGAATCTGAGATTGTGTGATGCATATCGTATAATCATACCCACGGATACTTGAGGTGACATTGGAGTATCTAGGTGACATTAGGGTTTTGGTTGATTTGTGTCTTAAGGTGTTATTCTAGTACGAACTCTAGGGCTGTTTGTGACATTTATAGGAATAGCCCAACGGATTGATTGGAAAGAATAACTTTGAGGTGGTTTCGTACCCTACCATAATCTCATCGTTTGTTCTCCGCTATTAGTGACTTTGGAGTGACTCTTTGTTGCATGTTGAGGGATAGTTATGTGATCCAATTATGTTATTATTGTTGAGAGGACTTGCACTAGCAAAAGTATGAAACCTAGGCCTTGTTTCCTAGCATTGCAATACCGTTTACGCTCACTTTTATCATTAGTTACCTTGCTGTTTTTATAATTTCAGATTACAAATACCTTTATCTACTATCCATATACCACTTGTATCACCATCTCTTCGCCGAACTAGTGCACCTATACAATTTACCATTGTATTGGGTGTGTTGGGGACACAAGAGACTCTTTGTTATTTGGTTGCAGGGTTGCTTGAGAGAGACCATCTTCATCCTACGCCTCCTACGGATTGATAAACCTTAGGTCATCCACTTGAGGGAAATTTGCTACTGTCCTACAAA
This sequence comes from Triticum urartu, assembly GCF_003073215.2. Taxonomy (NCBI): domain Eukaryota; kingdom Viridiplantae; phylum Streptophyta; class Magnoliopsida; order Poales; family Poaceae; genus Triticum; species Triticum urartu. Next base: position 38,092 of record NW_024116830.1, read on the forward strand.
CCTCTGCACTTGGAGGCCCAACAACATCTACAAGAAGAAGGTCGTGTAGTAGACATCACACTTCCTCAATGGCTATGTCAAACCATGTGTTCTTCGAAGGCCCCTAGCCGTCGCGGCTCGAAGAGACATATGACAAGCTTCTTCTCAAGCGGCAGTCCACTAATGGAGCATCATGCTTCCCAACTTCTCACAATGATATAAGCAATCAATTTATGAAATCTAAATGCTCTTTGAACCAGGACAGAGTAATATTTACCTCTACAATTGATTGTGTCATGACACACTTTAGATATTCCTGGCAAGGGCACACCACACCACATACAATACCAAATCAATCTAGATTTCAAAACACCACCTGAAAAAAATTTGTAGGTCGTCATGGAAAGATGAGGAAAGGGGAAAGAAAAATAGGAAGAAACACACCTGTGCCGTAGTCTCCTCCTCAAACTGGGAGCTTTCTCCTCCTGGCGGCTTGTCCACGGCTCCCTTGACGCCTACGGTGGTGTGCTCCCGGCCGCCTTTCTTGGCCCTCCCCTGCTCCTCTACCCCCACCACCGGCTTCTTGGCCCTCCTAGCTGCTCCACACCCACCGCGGGCTTCTTGGCCCTCCTGGCTGCTCCACCCCCACCGCCGGCTTCTTGGCCCTCCCCTGCTCCTCTACCCCCGGTTCGAAGACCCGGCCGTCCATGCGGGAGGCCCCCTCGTTGGTGCCAGCGAGAAGGAGGAAGGAGGAGGAAGGGGGAGAAGGGATGTGGTGGCCGGCGGCTATCCGGACGAGCATCAAGGAGGGAGGGGGTGCGGCGCTATCGAGCGAGGGAGGAAGGAGAGGTGTGGCGGCTAGGGTTGGTGCAGGTGTGGGCTCTGGCGCAGCAACCCCGCGACCAGGATTGGGAGCGGAGCGCACGCAGGGATTGGGCGAAAGCCTTTTCCACCCAAGATCGATCAACCCAGCCAATAAACACACGGCGCGAGCCCACCAGTCATTGGACGGCAAAAACAACTGCGAGGTGAAATCGGGTTTAACAGCAGGTAAATATCCCACGGCTCAGACACTCTAGATGGCCAGATCCAACGGCTAGCGAAGGAACTGGTCGAGGGAGCATTCTCCAAGCGAGTTGGCTAGCCTCTGTATAGTTTTAAATTTGATTTGATAGGGGCATCATGTGATCTTGCGGAGCTTTATAGATGTACTGTCATTACACTTTTAAAGCCCTACAGATCATTATATCATACATGTGTGGTCGTTCAGTATGTATTACATGATCAATTCTTGGAAAAGAAGAACACAATAGTTCGGTCGAAAATAATGATCAGTTTGATAGTTCTCTCTCCTGCCTATTTTGGTTGATGTCCATGAATGGACAAAAATGTATGGGAAATGTTCTATTATTACTAGTATATAAGTACAGATAAAGTTGAACACGACGTCCTAGATAAGTTTGGAAAAAAGCTCAAACAAAAAAACCATGGAAATTCTTAATTGGTAAAAGTTCAAGTGGTAAAATGAGAGAAGTCCAGAATATCGTCGCAAAACAATGTTGAGTTCAAAAGAAAACACAAAACATTTTTGTTTGATTAAAAATATCATTCAGTTCAACGGTATAAACTATGCAAGTTCGGGCATGATGATACCATTGATAAGTTACAAGGAAAATTATACCGAAAATACAAAATAAAGTCTAGTGTGTGAAAACATTCACTACAAAACCATACAAACATCCGTTCAAGTACTCTTTTTTGGAACCATTCAAAACTATTGTGAAATATACCTAAGCAAAAACTGAATGGGTGGCAAGATGAATATAGTTGTTATTAAAAGTTTCTTTTTGAACTTCTTTGTCAGTTCATGTGTGCTTTGGTTTGTCAGTTCATGTGTGCTCTTGTTATCGGGTCGTGTGCCAAATTGTTATCAATTTTGTGTGTGTGAGTTGGTAAACCAAGTGTAGCGCTGCAGAGAAAAGGCATGGGATGTGCTGCCCTCAGTTCTCTCTCGACAAATCCAGCAGTGTAGGTTCTCTGGTGCCCCAAGTATTGCCGGCGCCGATGCCTGCATCATGGCCCATTGAGGAGATGCAATTTTCCTGGTTTTCACAGACAACATGGATCTTAATTCAGCTACAGAAACCATGCAAGTTCAGTGATGATGATACCATAAGTTCGGACAAGAAAACAAATAAGCATTAAAACAGAAAATTTTAAATTCTACAAGTTCAAGTGCTCATCCACACACGACAATTCAAGTTGGTAAACGTTCAAAATGGTAAAAAGTTCAAGTTGCAAAACAAGAGAAATCTAGAACATTCGTTGCAAACACATTGACTTCAAAAAAAAAGAAACACGCAAAATTTTTTTGGCAAAAAAATGACATTCAGTTCAACAATAAAAACCATGCAAGTTCGGGGATAGGATACAGTAAACCGTTGAAAACTTACGAATTTTTTTTTACCCAAAAAACAGAGCAAAGTCTAGTTAGTGAAAGAACGCTTAGTACAAACCCGTGCAAACATCAGTACAAGTACCCTTTTGGGGAACCATTCAAAATTACTCTACAAAAAATAGCTCAGTACAAAACATACACATATATCAGTACGATTACTCTGTTTTTCAGACGAGAAAAACAGCAGGATCCATCATGCCGTATTGAAAATTACTCTTAAACGGTTGCGAAGTAGAGAAAACGTTCAACATGACTAAGTTTCGCATTTTCAATAACTATCCAACGGTATATTATTTGCCCCATTTCGACAAACTAAAAAAACGTGTTCAAAATCAAATTTGACCATATTCAAATTCATTTTTAAACCATAAGGAATTAGAAAAACATTTCTATAAAAAAGTTGCGCATTTTCCATAGCTTTCCAACGCCGTATCATTTGCGTCAATCCGACAAACCATTTGCAAAAAAATGTCAAAATACGTTTCGCCCAGAATTTCACTGTTTTCCAAATTACTTTTACATTGTACATAATTTGAAAAAACAATACATATATGGAAGATGCGGATTTTTACCAGCTTTTCAACGCCATCTTATTTGCTCAATTCCGACAAACCGTTTGAAAACTGATTTCAAAATATGATTCGCGTTTTTGGTTAAAAAACGGTTTTTTCAAAACAGCTCTTAAACTGTGATGATTTTGTAAAAAAATTAGTATATATTTGTAATGTAGATGTCAAGAGCTTTCCAACGATATATTACACGCCCCATTCCGACGAAAAGACGATTAGTTCGACGAGATGAAAATCATCAGTATAACCGCTTGAAACCATCAGTTCAAGTAGAGTAACAGAATAATATTCTGTTACTAGAAACAGAATAGCCCAGATGTATATATATATATAGACACACACACACACACATGCACACACCAAAGTAAACTATTGCATGCATAATTACATAGGTGGCTACTACACACATGACATTTCCACACACCAATAAAGTAAACTATATATTACATGCATGATTAACTAGCATAAACGATCATCTGATCATCATCTACTTCTTGTGACGCTTGCTCTGCTTGTGGCTCGATCTGGGCTCGTCGATTTTGGTAACGAGGCACTTCCTCATGTCAACGATCCGCCTGTGCATCTCGTAGCATTTGTACACGCTCTTGGCCGCGAACCTGAGGTGAGGTTCATCCAGTTGCCGCATCCAGGCCCTGTGCCAGGATAGGGGACTTGTTCTCTGGGCATCCTGCTTCATCTTTTCATAGTAGGGGTCGATGATGGCCGAGGCGAGTTTAACTAGGGAGTCCTTCGTGCTGCCCAGACCCTGTAGTGGTCACGGATTTCGACAAGGTTCTTGCAGGCCAAGCCCGTAACACGGAGCGCGTTTACATCATCGGTGGTTTCCACCATGGCAAACTTGTAGTCGGTACTGTTGACAAACCTGTTGAAATGGTCGCAAGGCTTGATAAACCACAAGTATAGGGGATCGCAACAGTTTTCAAGGGTAGAGTATTCAACCCAAATTTATTGATTCTACACAAGGGGAGCCAAAGAATATTCTCAAGTATTAGCAGCTGAGTTGTCAATTCAACCGCACCTGGAAACTTAATATCTGCAGCAAAGTATTTAGTAGCAAAGTAATATGATAGTAGTGGTAACGATAGTAAAAGGTAACGGTAGCAAAAGTAATATTTTTAGTGTTTTGTAGTGATGATAACAATAGCAACGGAAAAGTAAATAAGCGGAGAACAATATATGAAAATCTCGTAGGCAATGGATCGGTGATAGAGAATTATGTCGGATGCGATCGATCATGTAACAGTCATAACCTAGGGTGACACAGAACTAGCTCCAATTCATCAATGTAATGTAGGCATGTATTCCAAATATAGTCATACATGCTTATGGAAAGAACTTGCATGACATCTTTTGTCCTACCCTCCCGTGGCAGCGGGGTCCTAACAGAAACTAAGGGATATTAAGGCCTCCTTTTAATAGAGTACCGGACCAAAGCATTAGCACATAGTGAATACATGAACTCCTCAAACTACGGTCATCACCGGGAGTGGTCCCGATTATTGTCACTTCGGGGTTGCCGGATCATAACACATAGTAGGTGACTATAGACTTGCAAGATAGGATCAAGAACTCTCATATATTGATGAAAACATAATAGGTTCAGATCTGAAATCATGGCACTCAGGCCCTAGTGACAAGCATTAAGCATAGAAAACTCATAGCAACATCAATCTCAGAACATAGTGGATACTAGGGATCAAACCCTAACAAAACTAACTCAATTACATGATAAATCTCATCCAACCCATCACCGTCCAGCAAGCCTACGATGGAATTACTCACGCATGGTGGTGAGCATCATGAAATTGGTGATGGAGGATGGTTGATGATGACGATGGCGACGGATTCCCCTCTCCGGAGCCCCGAACGGACTCCAGATCAGCCCTCCCGAGAGAGTTTAGGGCTTGGCAGCGGCTCTGTATCGTAAAAAGCGATGAATTCTTCTCCCTGGTTTTTTATCCCCGAAAGTGAATGTATGGAGTCAGGGTTGAGGTCAGTGGAGCGTTAGGGGGCCCACGAGGCAGGGGGCACGCCCAGGGGGTAGGGCGCACCACCACCTTCGTGGACAGGTGGAGCCCCCCTGACGTGGATCTTCCTTCCAGTATTTTTTATATATTCCAAAATAATTCTCTGTTCATTTTTAGGTCATTCTGAGAACTTTTATTCTGCACAAAAATAACACCATGGCAATTCTGTTGAAAACATCGTCAGTCCGGGTTAGTTCCATTCAAATCATGCAAGTTAGAGTCCAAAACAAGGGCAAAAGTGTTTGGAAAAGTAGATACGACGGAGACGTATCAACTCCCCCAAGCTTAAACCTTTGCTTGTCCTCAAGCAATTCAGTTAATAGACTGAAAGTGATAAAGAAAAACTTTTACAAACTCTGTTTGCTCTTGTTGTTGTAAATATGTAAAGCGAGCGCTCAACTTTTCAGCAAAGATTATGAACTAACCATATTCACAATAACATTTAGGTCTCATGTTTACCCATATCAATGGCATAATCAACTAGCGAGCAATAATAATAAATCTTGGATGACAACACTTTCTCAAAACAATCATGATATGATATAAGAAGATGGTATCTCTCTAGCCCTTCCCGAGACCGCAAAACATAAATGCAGAGCACCTTTAAAGATCAAGGACTAACTAGACATTGCAATTCATGGTAAAAGAGATCCAGTCAAGTCATACTCAATGTAAACTAACAGTAATGGATGCAAATGACAGTGGTGCTCTCCAACTGGTGCTTTTTAATAAGAGGATGATGACTCAACATAAAAGTAAATAGATAGGCCCTTCGCAGAGGGAAGCAGGGATTTGTACAGGTGCGAGAGCTCGGTTTTGAAATAGATATGAATAATATTTTGAGCGGTATACTTTCATTGTCAACATAACAACCAAGAAATGGCGATATCTTCCATGCTACACACATTATAGGCGGTTCCCAAACAGAATGGTAAAGTTTATACTCCCCTCCACCAACAAGCATCAATCCATGGCTTGCTCGAAACAACGAGTGCCTCCTACTAACAACAGTCCCAGGGGAGTTTTGTTTGCAATTATTTTGATTTTTGATTTGCATAAAGCATGGGACTGGGCATCCCGGTGACCATCCATTTTCTTGTGAGTGAGGAGCGGAATCCACTCCTCTTGAGAATAACCCGCCTAACATGGAAGATACGGACAACCCTAGTTGATACATGAGCTATTCGAGCATACAAAACAGAATGTTTATTTGAAGGTTTAGAGTTTGGCACATACAAATTTACTTGGAACGGCAGGTAGATACCGTATATAGGTAGATATGGTGGACTCATATGGAACAACTTTGGGGTTTATGGAATTGGATGCACAAGCAGTATTCCCACTTAGTACATGTGAAGGCTAGCAAAAGAATGGGAAGCGACTAGCTAGAGAGCGACAACAGTCATGAACATGCATTAAAATTAATCAACACCGAATGCAAGCATGAGTAGGATATAATGCACCATGAACATAAATATCATAGAGGCTATGTTGATTTTGTTTCAACTACATGTGTGAACATGTGCCAAGTCAAGCCACTCGAATTGTTCAAAAGAGGATACCACCCTATCATACCACATCACAACCATTTTAATAGCATGTTGGCACGCAAGGTAAACCATTATAAGCTCCTAGCTAATTAAGCATGGCATAAGCAACTATAATCTCTAATTGTCATTGCAAACATGTTTATTCATAATAGGCTGAATCAGGAATGATGAACTAATCATATTTACAAAAACAAGAGAGGTCGAGTTCATACCAGCTTCTCCCATCTAATTCAGTCCATCATATATCATCATAATTGCCTTTCACTTGCACGACCGAATAGTGTGGATAATAATAAAAGTGCACGTGCATTGGACTAAGCTGGAATCTGCAAGCATTCAATTCAAGAGAGAAGACAAGGTAATATGGGCTCTTTGTCAGAATAACGATAATGCATATAAGAGCCACTTTAACATTTTAATTATGGTCTTCTCTCGACCCCCAGAGAACAAGAAAAGAAATAAAACTATTTACACGGGAAAGCTCCCAACAAGCAAAATAAGAACGAGAAATCTTTTTGGGTTTTCTTTTTAGTCACTACTACAAGCATGGAAAGTAAACTAATTAAAAGTTACAACTAATTTTTTTATTTTTCTTAAGGTTTATTAAACACACAAGAAGAAAGCATAAAAAGGAAAATAAACTAGCATGGATGATAAAGTGAAAAAGTATGAGCACTGACAACTAGCAATGAGTGTGTGAACATGAATGTAATGTCGGTGACAAATACGTACTCCCCCAAGCTTAGGCTTTTGGCCTAAGTTGGTCTATGGCCACGGCTGGCCTGGCAGATATCCAAAGTTGTAGCTGGGGTCATACTGAGATGCAGCAGCTATTGCCTCATGAGCTGCCGCTTGGAGACGGGCCGTCTCTGTCCTCCTCATATACTCGTCCGCCTCATCCCTGGTTATAATATATCTCCCTTTTGCCTGAGAGTCAAAGAAAGCAGGAGTAGGGAGAGCGACGTGATAGGTGCGTCGTCTGTCAAAGATTAGTCGGTACTGGAGGAACTGATCATTCCTCTCAACAAACTGATGACGAACCATGGCCTCATAATCTAAATAAATAGGAGGCAACTCAATATCATACCCACGTATGGGTATATCAAGAAAATTAGCTAGATGGGTTGCATAAATTCCACCAAAGAAATCACCATGAATACGATTATTATGCAACCTACGTGCAACGATAGCCCCTAAGTTGTATTGTTTATCTCCTAAAACAACACTTCTGAGAACGCTAAGATTAGGCACACACATGTGACATGCTTCATCTTTACCATTAATTCATCTACCTATGAAGAGAGCAAAATAATGTATAGCGGGAAAATGAATGCTCCCTATGGTAGCTTGTGTTATATCTCTAGATTCCCCCATAGTTATACTAGCAAGGAAATCTCTAAACTCAGATTTGCGAGGCTCACTAGTACTGCCCCATTATGGAAGTTTGCAACCAATATTAAAATCCTCTAAGTCCATAGTATAAGAATTTTCATAAAGATCAAATAGGACAGTTTGAGAATTGCGTGATGATGAAAATTCAAACCTCCTCACAAAGGAATCAGTGAGATAGTGGTATTGGCGGCACTTATCTGCCTCGAAGCTCTCAAGATCGGCATTACGCACATACGCGTTAAATTCTTCCTTGATTCCCGCTCGATCCATAAAGTCCTTTGATGGCCATTCACAAGCCCACACCTGAGCTTCCCTCGGTGGTTCATCATCGGCATCGCGTATTGCGAGCCTGGGTCCTTGCTTCCTTGAAGGACCACCTTGGTACATTTTCCTAAACATATTTCTTCCTCTAAAAAAATTCTGAAATTTTAGTAACTTCAAAATAAAAGTGAACCAAACTCAACAAAATTGATAGCAACTACTCCTACAAGTGCCTAGAGGCAATATCATGCATCAAAACTACTTTTGACCATATAAATTTGACATGCAAGCTCAAGAACAGGGTCACCTAACCAGCAAAAATATGCAATGAATAAAGCACTAGAACAAAAACTAATTGGACCATTGGAGGAGTCACATACCAAAGAACAACCCCCCAAAGCAGTTTTGTGAATGGAGCTTTGAGCAAGGAGATCGAAAATGGCAGCAAAATGAGCTTGGACTCGGGTTTGAGCTGGTTAGTCATGTTTGTGGGAGGAAGAAGGAGTGTGTGGTAGCTGGAATAAGTGGAGGGGAGCCACCGTGGGCCCACGAGGCAGGGGGCGCGCCCTCCACCCTCGTGGCTAGGTGCTTGCTCCCCCTGCTGTGTTCTCAGTGCCAGATATCTCAAATATTCTAGAAAAAATCATATTTAAATATCATGGCATTTGGAGAACTTTTATTTTCAGGGTATTTTTTATTGCATGGACAATTCAGAAAACATACATAAATTACTATTTTTGCTTTATTTAATATACATAATAGAAAGTAAAAAGAGGGTATAGAGAGTTGTGTTTTCTAAATTCATCCATCTCATGCTCATCAAAAGGAATCCACTAACAAGGTTGATCAGGTCTTGTTAACAAACTCATTCCGAGTAACATGGAACCGAAGAATTTTCGAATAACACTAGGTTACCTCAACGGGGATATGCATGTCCCCAACAATAAGGATATCATAATTCTTCTTGACAGTAGGAAGAGGAAATTCAAAACCTCCAAAAATAATCGATGGAATTTTTCCAATAGAGTTTATACTATGAACTTGAGGTTGTTTCCTCGGAAAGTGTACTGTATGCTCATTGCCATTAACATGAAAAGTGACATTGCCTTTGGTGCAATCAATAATAGCCCTTGCAGTATTCAAAAAGGGTCTTCCAAGAATAATAGACATACTATCGTCCTCGGGAATATCAAGAATAACAAAACCCGTTAAAATAGTAACGTTTGCAACCACAATAGGCACATCCTCACAAATACCGACAGGTATAGCAGTTGATTTGTCAGCCATTTGCAAAGATATTTTAGTAGGTGTCAACTTATTCAAATCAAGTCTACGATATAAATAGAGGCATAACACTAACACCGGCTCCAAGATCACATAAAGCAGTTTTAACATAGTTTCTTTTAATGGAGCATGGTATAGTTGGTACTCCTGGATCGCCAAGTTTCTTTGGAATTCCACCCTTAAAAGTATAATTAGCAAGCATGGTGGAAATTTCAGCTTCCGGTATCTTTCTCTTATTAGTAACAATATCCTTCATATACTTAGAATAAAGATTCATTTTGAGCATATCAGTTAATCGCATACGCAAAAAGATAGGTCTAATCATTTCAGCAAAGCGCTCAAAATCCTCATCATCCTTTTTCTTGGATGGTTTGGGAGGAAAAGGCATGGGTTTTTGAACCCATGGTTCTCTTTCTTTACCATGCTTCCTAGCAACAAAGTCTCTCTTATCATAATGTTGATTCTTTGATTGTGGGTTGTCAAGATCAACATCAGGTTCAATCTCTACATCATTATCATTGCTAGGTTGAGCATCAACATGAACATCATCATTAATATTATCACTAGGTTCATGTTCATTACCAGAGTTGTTCGGAGTTGGCTTAAGAGTTGGTTCAGGAATTGGATCAGGAAGTGTCCAATTATTTTCATTAGTCAACATATTATTCAATAAAATTTCAGCTTCATCTGGTGTTCTTTCCCTGAAAACACAACTAGCACAACTATCCAGGTGGTCTCTGGAAGCATCGGTTAGTACATTATAAAAGATATCAAGTATTTCATTTTTCTTAAGAGGATGATCAGGCAAAGCATTAAGTAATTGGAGAAGCCTCCCCCAAGCTTGTGGGAGACTCTTTTCTTCAATATGCACAAAATTATATATTTCCCTTAAAGCAGCTTGTTTCTTATGAGCGGGGAAATATTTAGCAGAGAAGTAATAAATCATATCCTGTGGACTACGCACACAACCAGGATCAAGAGAATTAAACCATATCTTAGTATCACCCTTTAATGAGAATGGAAATATCTTAAGGATATAATAGTAGCGAGTTTTCTCATCATTAGTGAACAGGGTGGCTATATCATTTAATTTACTAAGATGTGCCAAAACAGTTTCAGATTCATAGCCATAGAAAGGATCAGATTCAACCAAAGTAATTATATCAGGGTCGACAGAGAAATCATAATCCTTATCAGTAACAAAGATAGGTGAAGTAGCATAAGCATGATCATATTTCATTCTAGCATTCAAAGTTTTTTGTTTCAGCTTAGCTAATAGTTTCTTAAGATCACTTCTATCATTCCAAGCAAGAAAGTCTCTAGCAGTTTCTTCATCCATAACATAACCCTCAGGCACAACACGTAATTCATATCTAGGGGGAGAGTCTTCATCATCACTTTCATCAATATTATTAGTTTCAATAATTTCATTTTCTCTAACCCTAGCAAGTTGTTCATCAAGAAATTCACCAAGTGCCACAGTAGTATCAAGCATAGAAGTAGTTTCATCATAAGTATCATGCATAGCAGAAGTAGCATCATCAATAACATGCGACATATCAGAATTAATAGCAGAAGCAGGTTTAGGTGTCGCAAGCTTACTCAAAACAGAAGGTGAATCAAGTGCAGAGCTAGATGGCAGTTCCTTACCTCCCCTCGTAGTTCAGGGATAAATCTTGGTTCTTGGATCTTTCAAGTTCTTCATAATGATAAGCAGATATAAATCCCATGTGACTCAAAGAATAGAGCTATGCTCCCCAGCAACAGCGCCAGAAAATAGTCTTGATAACCCACAAGTATAGGGGATCGCAACAGTTTTCGAGGGTAGAGTATTCAACCCAAATTTATTGATTCGACACAAGGGGTGCCAAAGAATATTCTCAAGTATTAGCAGCTGAGTTGTCAATTCAACCACACCTGGAAACTTAATATCTGCAACAAAGTATTTAGTAGCAAAGTAATATGATCGTAGTGGCAACGGTAGTAAAAGGTAACAGTAGCAAAAGTAATATTTTGGTGTTTTGTAGTGATGATAACAATAGCAACGGAAAAGTAAATAAGCGGAGAACAATATATGGAAAGCTCATAGGCAATCGATCGGTGATAGAGAATTATGCCGGATGCGATCGATCATGTAACAGTCATAACCTATGGTGACACAGAACTAGCTCCAATTCATCAATGTAATGTAGGCATGTATTCCGAATATATTCATACGTGCTTATGGAAAGAACTTGCATGACATCTTTTATCCTACCCTCCCGTGGTAGCGGGGTCCTAGCAGAAACTAAGGGATATTAAGGCCTCCTTTTAATAGAGTACCGGACCAAAGCATTAACACATAGTGAATACATGAACTCCTCAAACTACGGTCATCACCGGGAGTGGTCCCGATTATTGTCACTTCGGGGTTGCCGGATCATAACGCATAGTAGGTGACTATAGACTTGCAAGATAGGATCAAGAACTCTCATATATTGATGAAAACATAATAGGTTCAGATCTAAAATCATGGCACTCAGGCCCTAGTGACAAGCATTAAGCATAGCAAATTCATAGCAACATCAATCCCAGAACATAGTGGATACTAGAGATCAAACCCTAACAAAACTAACTCGATTACATGATAAATCTCATCCAACCCATCACCGTCCAACAAGCCTACGATGGAATTACTCACGCGCGGTGGTGAGCATCATGAAATTGGTGATGGAGGATGGTTGATGATGACGATGGCAACGGATTCCCCTCTCCGGAGCCCCGAACGGACTCCAGATCAGCCCTCCCGAGAGAGTTTAGGGCTTGGCGGCGGCTCCATATCGTAAAACGCGATGAATTCTTCTCCCTGGTTTTTATCCCCGAAAGTGAATATATGGAGTCAGGGTTGAGGTCGGTGGAGCGTCAGGGGGCCCATGAGGCAGGGGGCGCGCCCAGGGGGGTAGGGAGCGCCCCCACCTTCGTGGACAGGTGTAGCCCCCCCTGACATGGATCTTCCTTCCAGTATTTTTTATATATTCCAAAATAATTCTCTATCCATTTTTAGGTCATTCCGGGAACTTTTATTCTGCACAAAAATAACACCATGTCAATTCTGCGGAAAACAACGTCAGCCCGGGTTAGTTCCATTCAAATCATGCAAGTTAGAGTCCAAAACAAGGGAAAAGTGTTTGGAAAAGTAGATACGATGGAGACGTATCAAGGCTCTGTGGCCATGCAGTAGTGGTAGATGAGGTCATGATAGCCCATGCACAACTGGGCGATGGCAACCTTCTGATCTATGCCAGGACGACCGGTGGTGTACTAGAGGTTGATGTCGACCACCTTCTACTTGTCTCGAGCAAGCAACTACTCAACGCTATGGATGTAGTCGTCCACCACGGCCGGGTCGATGGTGTACACCACCGAGAGATCTGTCTCCCTCGCGTGGGTCTCCACTCTATGCTCGCCGAACTCCATTGGAGCGCCACTGGACATCCCCTCTCTATGTGTCGTCGTGGGTGTGCTTGTTCTATTGTGGGGCACGGTCGAAAGGTTGAAGAGACTAAGGTTATAATGGCCGCGGGAATAAAAGGGGAAGCCAGACGACCAGGAATATTGGCAGACCCTGATGGCAGTTCTAATTTGCAGTGCGTAACTCCATCGTGCCGCATGTAACTGCATCACATGGCAACACGCCCGGCGCAACCTTATGCATATGGGGCCCCCAACGTAATCGTGCGCACGCCCAACTGCTGGCAGAGGCGCGCGGAGGGACGCGAGCAAAATGCTCCACGGTCGCCTCAATGATGAGCAACCATATGTATGTATGTATGTGTGTGTGTGTGTATAGTAGTTGAACGCGCAAGGAAAATTTGTCCACAAGACGGGCCTACCGACGAACGTGAGTAGAGCGCCTCAACGGATGCGAGCAGAGCGCGCCGCGGCGCCTAACGGCGAGCACAGTGCGCTGCGGAGCCTAACAGCGAGCAGAGCTTGCCGAGGGACGCGAGCAGAGGCCCGCACAGTGATACGTGGCAAATAAAACAAATTGTGCGAGCGATGTCGGAGACATCAAGCACGAATCAGATTAGAGTTGCGTGTACGATACATGGCATACAGTTGACCCATCCGAGCTGTTTGTGATGGAGTGTTGCGGGCAAACAATTGCTGGTATATAACCTTAAATTTAACCAAAAAAGTGTTAATGCGTGTTACAAAAATTGTATAGCTGGAAACTATATTCAAATACGACTCCAATGATATAATCTTTGGCGACATGCATTCGTATTTTATTAGTTAAATCCTACTTATAAACCAGGACGGGGTATAGTAGGTAATTAAATCACAAACGTTTTTTTGTATTAACAGTATGTGTACGTGTCCTTTCGTCCTCCTCTCGCACATCTTGTCACCCTGCTGCCGTAGACGGCTTACAACGCAAGTTTGCGTAGTGCGCGGGGGCATTCTTTTGGCCAAACGGTGGCGCCAATGAATCATCGGTGAGCCCATTCCCATGCAACCTCGTAGGTTCCCACGCAAGCTTCCTGCCCGACTCGGTGAAATCCCCCAAAATCCCAATGCTTACTGGCCTGCTATAAAAACCCACACGGCCGGTGAGTCCTGCATCGCATTTTCCCCTCCCTCCCTGTAGCTTATCTCGTGTGCTTCTCCCACAATCGCCAATGGCACTGGTCTATCATCGTCGCTTAGCCACTCTGCCGTCATCAGAGGATAGCTCTAGCTGGGAGGCTACACCGCGGCGGTGGAGCAGTCCCCGATGTAGTGTAGTGTGCGTGGCGTCTCTATTGGGTGTGTGTAGAACACCCACCACACGCTCTGCCGCTGCTGCCCGTCGGCAGCTGTTGCCGGCCGCCGTTGCCGCCACACCACTGTCGAAAGCCAGGGCCATCACCCGCTCCGCCACTACGGCCCGAAGGCGGGAGGTGGTGGTCATGGCCGCCACCCCATCGTTGGCCGCCGTGGCCTCTAGCCCACCGTCGATCGCCAGGATCATCACGCGCTCCGCCACTGCCGCCCGAAGGAGGGAGGTGGAGGTGGAGGCCCGCACGTGCGTCAGCGACCTTGCGCGCTACATCGAGTTCCTGCGGGAGGAGGAGGAGCGCCTCATCGAGCATGCAAAGAGCATTACCGCAGCCGTGGCCATAGCACACGCTGACGC